>NC_091993.1:48235485-48535485 GCF_044704955.1 Pristiophorus japonicus
CCTGTCCCTCAATCACCCTCTAACCTGTCTTCAATCACCCTCTAACCTGTCCCTCAATCATCCGCTAACCTGTCCCACAATCACCATCTAACCTGTCCCTCAATCACACTCTCACCTTTCCTTCAATCACCCTCGACCCTGTTCTTCAATCACCCTCTAACCTGTCCCTCAATCACCCTCTAACCTGTTCTTCAATCACCCTCTAACCTGTTCTTCAATCACCCTCTATCCTGTTCTTCAATCACCCTCTGTCCTGTTCTTCAATCACCCCCTGTCCTGTTCTTCAATCACCCTCTAACCTGTTCTTCAATCAACATCTAACCTGTCCCTCAATCACCCTCTAACCTGTCGCTCAATCACCCTCTAACCTGTTCTTCAATCACCCTCTAACCTGTTCTTCAATCACTCTCTATCCTGTTCTTCAATCACTCTCTAACCTCGTCTTCAATCACCCTCCACCTGATGTTCAATCACCCTCTAACCTGTCCTTCAATCACCCTCTAAGCTGTTCTTCAATCACCCTCTAACCTGTCCCTCAATCAACCTCTAACCTATCCTTCAATCACCCTCTAACCTGTTCTTCAATCACCTTCTAACCTGTTCTTCAATCACCCTCTAACCTGTCCCTCAGTCACCCTCTAACCTGTCCCTCAATCACCCTCAAACCTGTTCTTCAATCACCCTCTAACCTGTCCCTCAATCTCCCTCTAACCTGTTCTTTAATCACCCTCTCACCGGTTCTTCAATCACCCTCTAACCTGTCCTTCAATCACCCTCTAACCTGTCCCTCAATCAACCTCTAACCTGTTCTTCAATCACCCTCTAACCTGTCCCTCAATCACCCTCTAACCTGTCTTCAATCACCCTCTAACCTGTCCCTCAATCATCCGCTAACCTGTCCCACAATCACCATCTAACCTGTCCCTCAATCACACTCTCACCTTTCCTTCAATCACCCTCGACCCTGTTCTTCAATCACCCTCTAACCTGTCCCTCAATCACCCTCTAACCTGTTCTTCAATCACCCTCTAACCTGTTCTTCAATCACCCTCTATCCTGTTCTTCAATCACCCTCTGTCCTGTTCTTCAATCACCCCCTGTCCTGTTCTTCAATCACCCTCTAACCTGTTCTTCAATCAACATCTAACCTGTCCCTCAATCACCCTCTAACCTGTCGCTCAATCACCCTCTAACCTGTTCTTCAATCACCCTCTAACCTGTTCTTCAATCACTCTCTATCCTGTTCTTCAATCACTCTCTAACCTCGTCTTCAATCACCCTCCACCTGATGTTCAATCACCCTCTAACCTGTCCTTCAATCACCCTCTAAGCTGTTCTTCAATCACCCTCTAACCTGTCCCTCAATCAACCTCTAACCTATCCTTCAATCACCCTCTAACCTGTTCTTCAATCACCTTCTAACCTGTCCCTCAATCACCCTCCAACCTGTTCTTCAGTCACCCTCTAACCTGTCCCTCAATCACCATCTAACCTGTTCTTCAATCACCCTCTAACCTCTTCTTCAATCACCCTCTATCCTGTTCTTCAATCACCCTCTAAGCTGTTCTTCAACCACCCTCTAACCTGTTCTACAATCACCCTCGTTCCTGTTCTTCAATCTGCCTCTAACCTGTTCTTCAATCACCCTCGAACCTGTTCCTCAATCACCTTCTAATCTGTTCTTTAATCACGCTCTAACCTGTCCCTCAATCACCCTCGAACCTGTTCTTCAATCACCCTCTAACCTGTTCTTCAATCACCCTCTAACCTGTTCTTCAATCACCATCTATTCTGTTCTTCAATAACCCTCTAACATGTTCTTCAATCACCCTCTAACCTGTTCTTCAATCACCCTCTAAGCTTTCCCTAAGTCACCCTCTAACCTGTCCCTCAATCACCCTCAAACCTGTTCTTCAATCACCCTCTAACCTGTCCCTCAAACACCCTGTAACCTGTTGTTCAATCACCCTTTCACCTGTCCCTCAATCACACTCTAACCTGTTCTTCAAAGACCCTCTAATCTGTCCTTCTATCACCCTCTAACCTGTCCCTCAATCACCCTCTAACCTGTCCCTCAATCACCCTCTAACCTGTCCTTCAATCACCCTCTAAACTGCCCCTCAATCACCCTCTAACCTGTCCTTCAATCACCCTCTAAACTGCCCCTCAATCACCCTCTAACCTGTTCTTCAATCACCCTCTAACCTGTTCTTCAATCACTCTCTAACCTGTTCTTCAATTAGCCTCTAATCTGTCCCTCAAACACCCACTAACCTGTTCGTCAATCACTCTCTAACCTGTTCTTCAATCACCCGCTAACCTGTTATTCAATCACCCTCTAACCTGTTCTGCAATCACCCTCTAACCTGTTATTCAATCACCATCTAACCTATTCTTCAATCACTCTCTATCCTGTTCTTCAATCACCCTCTAACCTCTTCTTCAATAACCCTCTAACCTGTTCTTCAATCAGCCTCTAACCTGTCCTTCAATCACCCTCTAACCTGTCCCTCAATCACCCCCAAACCTGTTTTTCAATCACCCTCTAAACTCTTCTTCCATCACCCTCTAACCTGTTCTTCAATCACTCTCTAACCTGTTCTTCAATCTCCCTCTAACCTGTCCCTCAATCACCCTCTAAACTGTTCTTCAATCACCCCCTAACCTGTTCTTCAATCACCCTCTAACCTGTCCCTCAATCACCCTCTAACCTCTTCTTCAATCACCCTCTATCCTCTCCTTCAATCACCCTCTAACCTGTTCTTCAATCACCCTGTAACCTGTTCTTCAATCACCCTCTAACCTGTCGCTCAATCACCACCTAACCTGTTCTTCAATCACCCTCTAACCTGTTCTTCAATCACTCTCTAACCTGTTCTTCAATCACCCTCTAATCTGTCCCTCAAACACCCACTAACCTGTTCGTCAATCACTCTCTAACCTGTTCTTCAATCACCCGCTAACCTGTTCCTCAATCACCCTCTAACCTGTTCTGCAATCACCCTCTAACCTGTTATTCAATCACCCTCTAACCTATTCTTCAATCACTCTCTATCCTGTTCTTCAATCACCTTCTAACCTCTTCTTCAATAACCCTCTAACCTGTTCTTCAATCAGCCTCTAACCTGTCCTTCAATCACCCTCTAACCTATTCTTCAATCACCCTCTAACCTGTCTCTGTCATCCTCTAACGTGTCCCTCAATCACCCTATAACCTGTTCTACAGTCACCCTCTAACCTGTCCCTCAATCACCCCCTAAACTGTTCTTCAATCACCCTATAATCTGTCCCTCAATCACCCTCTAACCTGTTCTTCACTCACCCTCTAACCTGTTCTTCAATCACCCTCTAACCTATTCTTCAATCACCCTCTAAGCTTTCCCTAAGTCACCCTCTAACCTATCCCTCAATCACCCTCAAACCTGTTCTTCAATCACCCTCTAACCTGTCCCTCAAACACCCTGTAACCTGTTGTTCAATTACCCTTTCACCTGTCCCTCAATCACCCTCTAACCTGTTCTTCAAAGACCCTCTAATCTGTCCTTCTATCACCCTCTAACCTGTCCCTCAATCACCCTCTAACCTGTCCCTCAATCACCATCTAACCTGTCCTTCAATCAACCTCTAACCTGTTCTTCAATCACCCTCTAACCTGTTCCTCAATCATCCTCTAACCTGTCCTTCAATCACCCTCTGATCTGTTCTTCAATCACCCTCTAACCTGTCCCTCAATCACCCTCTAACCTGTCCTTCAATCACCCTCCAACCTGTTCTTCAATCACCCTCTAACCTGTCCTTCAAGCACCCTCTAATATGTCTCTCAATCACCCTCTAACCTGTCCTTCAATCAACCTCTAACCTGTTCTTCAATCACCCTCTAACCTGTCCTTCAATCACCCTCTAACCTGTTCTTCAATCACCCTCTAACCTGTTCCTCAATCACCCTCTAACCTGTTCTTCAATCAGCCTCTAACCTGTTCTTCAATCACCCACTAACCTGTTCCTCAATCACCCTCTAACCTGTTCTTCAATCACCCTCGACCCTGTTCTTTAATCACTCTCAAACCTGTTCTTCAATCACCCTCTAACCTGTCCCTCAATCACCCTCTAACCTGTTCTTCAATCACACTCTAACCTGTTCCTCAATCACCCTCTAAACTGTCCCTCAATCACTCTCTATCCTGTTCTTCAATCACCCTCTAACCTGTTCTTCAATCGCCCTCTAACCTGTTCTTCAATCGCCCTCTAACCTGTTCTTCAATCACCCTCTAACCTGTCCCTCAATCTCCCTCTAACCTGTTCTTCAATCATCCTCTAACCTGTTCCTCAATCACCCTCTAACCTGTTCTTCAATCACCCTCTAACCTGTTCTTCAATCACCCTCTAACCTGTTCTTCAATCACCCTCTAACAAGTCCTTCAATCACCCTCTAACATATCCCTCAATCACCATCTAACCTGTTCTTCCATCACTCTCTAACCTGTCCCTCAATCACCCTCTAACCTGTCCATCAATCACCCTCTAACCTGTTCTTCAATCACCCTCTAACCTGTCTCTCAGTCATCCTATAACCTGTACCTCAATCACACTCTAACCTGTTCTTCAATCACCCTCTAACCTGTTCCTCAATCACCCTCTGACCTGTCCTTCAATCACCCTCTAACCTGATCTTCAATCAGCCTCTAACCTGTCCCTCAATCACCCACTAACCTGACCCTCAATCACCCTCTAACCTGTTCTTCAATCACCCTCGAACCTGTTCCTCAATCACCCTCTAACCTTTTCTTCAATCACCCTCTGACCTGTTCTTCAATCACCCTCTAACCTGTCCTTCAATCACCCTCTAACCTGCCCCTCAATCACCCTCTAACCTGTTCTTCAATCACCCTCTAACTTGTTCTTCAATCACCCTCTAACCTGTCCGTCAATCACCCTCTAACCTGTCCCTCAATCACCCTCTAACCTGTCTCTCAATCACCCTCTAACCTGTTCTTCAATCACCCTCGAACCTGTTCCTCAATCACCTTCTAATCTGTTCTTTAATCACGCTCTAACCTGTCCCTCAATCACCCTCGAACCTGTTCTTCAATCACCCTCGAACCTGTTCTTCAATCACCCTCTAACCTGTTCTTCAATCACCATCTAACCTGTTCTTCCATCACTCTCTAACCTGTCCCTCAATCACCCTCTAACCTGTCCCTCAATCACCCTCTAACCTGTTCTTCAATCACCCTCCAACCTGTCTCTCAGTCATCCTATAACCTGTACCTCAATCACACTCTAACCTGTTCTTCAATCACCCTCTAACCTGTTCCTCAATCACCCTCTGACCTGTCCTTCAATCACCCTCTAACCTGATCTTCAATCAGCCTCTAACCTGTCCCTCAATCACCCACTAACCTGTCCCTCAATCACCCTCTAACCTGTTCTTCAATCACCCTCGAACCTGTTCCTCAATCACCCTCTAACCTGTTCTTCAATCACACTCTGACCTGTTCTTCAATCACCCTCTAACCTGTCCTTCAATCACCCTCTAACCTGCCCCTCAATCACCCTCTAACCTGTTCTTCAATCACCCTCTAACTTGTTCTTCAATCACCCTCTAACCTGTCCGTCAATCACCCTCTAACCTGTCCCTCAATCACCCTCTAACCTGTCCTTCAATCACCTTCTAATCTGCCCCTCAATCACCCTCTTACCTGTTCTTCAATCACCCTCTAACCTCTTCTTCAACCACCCTCTAACCTGTTCTACAATCACCCTCGTACCTGTTCTTCAATCAGCCTCTAACCTGTTCTTCAATCACCCTCGAACCTGTTCCTCAATCACCTTCTAATCTGTTCTTTAATCACGCTCTAACCTGTCCCTCAATCACCCTCGAACCTGTTCTTCAATCACCCTCTAACCTGTTCTTCAATCACCCTCTAACCTGTTCTTCAATCACCATCTATTCTGTTCTTCAATAACCCTCTAACATGTTCTTCAATCACCCTCTAACCTGTTCTTCAATCACCCTCTAAGCTTTCCCTAAGTCACCCTCTAACCTATCCCTCAATCACCCTCAAACCTGTTCTTCAATCACCCTCTAACCTGTCCCTCAAACACCCTGTAACCTGTTGTTCAATCACCCTTTCACCTGTCCCTCAATCACCCTCTAACCTGTTCTTCAATCACCCGCTAACCTGTTCCTCAATCATCCTCTAACCTGTCCTTCAATCACCCTCTCATCTGTTCTTCAATCACCCTCTAACCAGTCCCTCAATCACCCTCTAACCTGTCCTTCAATCACCCTCCAACCTGTTCTTCAATCACCCTCTAACCTGTCCTTCAAGCACCCTCTAATATGTCTCTCAATCACCCTCTAACCTGTCCTTCAATCAACCTCTAACCTGTTCTTCAATCACCCTCTAACCTGTCCTTCAATCACCCTCTAACCTGTTCTTCAATCACCCTCTAACCTGTTCCTCAATCACCCTCTAACCTGTTCTTCAATCAGCCTCTAACCTGTTCTTCAATCACCCACTAACCTGTTCCTCAATCACCCTCTAACCTGTTCTTCAATCACCCTCGACCCTGTTCTTTAATCACTCTCAAACCTGTTCTTCAATCACCCTCTAACCTGTCCCTCAATCACCCTCTAACCTGTTCTTCAATCACACTCTAACCTGTTCCTCAATCACCCTCTAAACTGTCCCTCAATCACTCTCTATCCTGTTCTTCAATCACCCTCTAACCTGTTCTTCAATCGCCCTCTAACCTGTTCTTCAATCGCCCTCTAACCTGTTCTTCAATCACCCTCTAACCTGTCCCTCAATCTCCCTCTAACCTGTTCTTCAGTCATCCTCTAACCTGTTCTTCAATCACCCTCTAACCTGTTCTTCAATCACCCTCTAACCTGTTCTTCAATCACCCTCTAACCTGTTCTTCAATCACCCTCTAACAAGTCCTTCAATCACCCTCTAACATATCCCTCAATCACCATCTAACCTGTTCTTCCATCACTCTCTAACCTGTCCCTCAATCACCCTCTAACCTGTCCCTCAATCACCCTCTAACCTGTTCTTCAATCACCCTCTAACCTGTCTCTCAGTCATCCTATAACCTGTACCTCAATCACACTCTAACCTGTTCTTCAATCACCCTCTAACCTGTTCCTCAATCACCCTCTGACCTGTCCTTCAATCACCCTCTAACCTGATCTTCAATCAGCCTCTAACCTGTCCCTCAATCACCCACTAACCTGACCCTCAATCACCCTCTAACCTGTTCTTCAATCACCCTCGAACCTGTTCCTCAATCACCCTCTAACCTTTTCTTCAATCACCCTCTGACCTGTTCTTCAATCACCCTCTAACCTGTCCTTCAATCACCCTCTAACCTGCCCCTCAATCACCCTCTAACCTGTTCTTCAATCACCCTCTAACTTGTTCTTCAATCACCCTCTAACCTGTCCGTCAATCACCCTCTAACCTGTCCCTCAATCACCCTCTAACCTGTCTCTCAATCACCCTCTAAACTGCCCCTCAATCACCCTCTTACCAGTTCTTCAATCACCCTCTAACCTCTTCTTCAATCACCCTCTATCCTGTTCTTCAATCACCCTCTAAGCTGTTCTTCAACCACCCTCTAACCTGTTCTACAATCACCCTCGTACCTGTTCCTCAATCAGCCTCTAACCTGTTCTTCAATCACCCTCGAACCTGTTCCTCAATCACCTTCTAATCTGTTCTTTAATCACGCTCTAACCTGTCCCTCAATCACCCTCGAACCTGTTCTTCAATCACCCTCGAACCTGTTCTTCAATCACCCTCTAACCTGTTCTTCAATCACCATCTATTATGTTCTTCAATAACCCTCTAACATGTTCTTCAATCACCCTCTAACCTGTTCTTCAATCACCCTCTAAGCTTTCCCTAAGTCACCCCTAACCTATCCCTCAATCACCCTCAAACCTGTTCTTCAATCACCCTCTAACCTGTCCCTCAAACACCCTGTAACCTGTTGTTCAATCACCCTTTCACCTGTCCCTCAATCACCCTCTAACCTGTTCTTCAAAGACCCTCTAATCTGTCCTTCTATCACCCACTAACCTGTCCCTCAATCACCCTCTAACCTGTCCCTCAATCACCCTCTAACCTGTCCCTCAATCACCATCTAACCTGTCCTTTAATCACCCTCTAAACTGCCCCTCAATCACCCTCTAACCTGTCCTTCAATCACCCTCTAACCTGTTCTTCAATCACCCTCTAACCTGTCCCTCAATCACCCTCTAACCTGTCCCTCAATCACCCTCTAACCTGATCTTCAATCACTCTCTAACCTGTTCATCAATCACCCTCTAACCTGTTCCTCAATCACCCTCTAACCTGTCCTTCAATCACCCTCTAACCTGTTCTTCAATCACCCTCTAACCTGTTCCTCAATCACCCTCTAACCTGTTCTTCAATCAACCTCTAACCTGTTCTTCATTCACCCTCAAACCTGTCCCTCAATCACCCTCTAACCTTTTCTTCAAGCACCCTCTAACCTGTCCATCAATCACCCTCTAACCTGTCCGTCAATCACCCTCTAACCTGTCCCTCAATCACCCTCTAACCTGTCCTTCAATCACCCTCTAAACTGCCCCTCAATCACCCTCTTACCTGTCCTTCAATCACCCTCTAACCTGTTCCTCAATCACACTCTAACCTGTTCTTTAATCACCCTCTAACCTCTTCTTCAATCACCCTCTATCCTGTTCTTCAATCACCCTCTAAGCTGTTCTTCAACCACCCTCTAACCTGTTCTACAATCACCCTCGTACCTGTTCTTCAATCTGCCTCTAACCTGTTCTTCAATCACCCTCGAACCTGTTCCTCAATCACCTTCTAATCTGTTCTTTAAGCACGCTCTAACCTGTCCCTCAATCACCCTCGAACCTGTTCTTCAATCACCCTCTAACCTGTTCTTCAATCACCCTCTAACCTGTTCTTCAATCACCATCTATTCTGTTCTTCAATAACCCTCTATCATGTTCTTCAATCACCCTCTAACCTGTTCTTCAATCACCCTCTAAGCTTTCCCTAAGTCACCCTCTAACCTGTCCCTCAATCACCCTCAAACCTGTTCTTCAATCACCCTCTAACCTGTCCCTCAAACACCCTGTAACCTGTTGTTCAATCACCCTTTCACCTGTCCCTCAATCACACTCTAACCTGTTCTGCAAAGACCCTCTAATCTGTCCTTCTATCACCCTCTAACCTGTCCCTCAATCACCCTCTAACCTGTCCCTCAATCACCCTCTAACCTGTCCTTCAATCACCCTCTAAACTGCCCCTCAATCACCCTCTAACCTGTCCTTCAATCACCCTCTAAACTGCCCCTCAATCACCCTCTAACCTGTTCTTCAATCACCCTCTAACCTGTTCTTCAATCACTCTCTAACCTGTTCTTCAATCACCCTCTATCCTCTCCTTCAATCACCCTCTAAGCTGTTCTTCAATCACTAACTAACCTGTTCTTCAATCACCCTCTATCCTGTTCCTCAATCACACTCTAACCTGTTCTTCAATCACCATCTATTCTGTTCTTCAATAACCCTCTAACATGTTCTTCAATCAACCTCTAACCTGTTCTTCAATCACCCTCTAACCTGTCCCTCAGTCACCCTCTAACCTGTCCCTCAATCACCCTCAAACCTGTTCTTCAATCACCCTCTAACCTGTCCCTCAATCTCCCTCTAACCTGTTCTTTAATCACCCTCTCACCGGTTCTTCAATCACCCTCTAACCTGTCCTTCAATCACCCTCTAACCTGTCCCTCAATCAACCTCTAACCTGTTCTTCAATCACCCTCTAACCTGTCCCTCAATCACCCTCTAACCTGTCTTCAATCACCCTCTAACCTGTCCCTCAATCATCCGCTAACCTGTCCCACAATCACCATCTAACCTGTCCCTCAATCACACTCTCACCTTTCCTTCAATCACCCTCGACCCTGTTCTTCAATCACCCTCTAACCTGTCCCTCAATCACCCTCTAACCTGTTCTTCAATCACCCTCTAACCTGTTCTTCAATCACCCTCTATCCTGTTCTTCAATCACCCTCTGTCCTGTTCTTCAATCACCCCCTGTCCTGTTCTTCAATCACCCTCTAACCTGTTCTTCAATCAACATCTAACCTGTCCCTCAATCACCCTCTAACCTGTCGCTCAATCACCCTCTAACCTGTTCTTCAATCACCCTCTAACCTGTTCTTCAATCACTCTCTATCCTGTTCTTCAATCACTCTCTAACCTCGTCTTCAATCACCCTCCACCTGATGTTCAATCACCCTCTAACCTGTCCTTCAATCACCCTCTAAGCTGTTCTTCAATCACCCTCTAACCTGTCCCTCAATCAACCTCTAACCTATCCTTCAATCACCCTCTAACCTGTTCTTCAATCACCTTCTAACCTGTTCTTCAATCACCCTCTAACCTGTCCCTCAGTCACCCTCTAACCTGTCCCTCAATCACCCTCAAACCTGTTCTTCAATCACCCTCTAACCTGTCCCTCAATCTCCCTCTAACCTGTTCTTTAATCACCCTCTCACCGGTTCTTCAATCACCCTCTAACCTGTCCTTCAATCACCCTCTAACCTGTCCCTCAATCAACCTCTAACCTGTTCTTCAATCACCCTCTAACCTGTCCCTCAATCACCCTCTAACCTGTCTTCAATCACCCTCTAACCTGTCCCTCAATCATCCGCTAACCTGTCCCACAATCACCATCTAACCTGTCCCTCAATCACACTCTCACCTTTCCTTCAATCACCCTCGACCCTGTTCTTCAATCACCCTCTAACCTGTCCCTCAATCACCCTCTAACCTGTTCTTCAATCACCCTCTAACCTGTTCTTCAATCACCCTCTATCCTGTTCTTCAATCACCCTCTGTCCTGTTCTTCAATCACCCCCTGTCCTGTTCTTCAATCACCCTCTAACCTGTTCTTCAATCAACATCTAACCTGTCCCTCAATCACCCTCTAACCTGTCGCTCAATCACCCTCTAACCTGTTCTTCAATCACCCTCTAACCTGTTCTTCAATCACTCTCTATCCTGTTCTTCAATCACTCTCTAACCTCGTCTTCAATCACCCTCCACCTGATGTTCAATCACCCTCTAACCTGTCCTTCAATCACCCTCTAAGCTGTTCTTCAATCACCCTCTAACCTGTCCCTCAATCAACCTCTAACCTATCCTTCAATCACCCTCTAACCTGTTCTTCAATCACCTTCTAACCTGTCCCTCAATCACCCTCCAACCTGTTCTTCAGTCACCCTCTAACCTGTCCCTCAATCACCATCTAACCTGTTCTTCAATCACCCTCTAACCTCTTCTTCAATCACCCTCTATCCTGTTCTTCAATCACCCTCTAAGCTGTTCTTCAACCACCCTCTAACCTGTTCTACAATCACCCTCGTTCCTGTTCTTCAATCTGCCTCTAACCTGTTCTTCAATCACCCTCGAACCTGTTCCTCAATCACCTTCTAATCTGTTCTTTAATCACGCTCTAACCTGTCCCTCAATCACCCTCGAACCTGTTCTTCAATCACCCTCTAACCTGTTCTTCAATCACCCTCTAACCTGTTCTTCAATCACCATCTATTCTGTTCTTCAATAACCCTCTAACATGTTCTTCAATCACCCTCTAACCTGTTCTTCAATCACCCTCTAAGCTTTCCCTAAGTCACCCTCTAACCTGTCCCTCAATCACCCTCAAACCTGTTCTTCAATCACCCTCTAACCTGTCCCTCAAACACCCTGTAACCTGTTGTTCAATCACCCTTTCACCTGTCCCTCAATCACACTCTAACCTGTTCTTCAAAGACCCTCTAATCTGTCCTTCTATCACCCTCTAACCTGTCCCTCAATCACCCTCTAACCTGTCCCTCAATCACCCTCTAACCTGTCCTTCAATCACCCTCTAAACTGCCCCTCAATCACCCTCTAACCTGTCCTTCAATCACCCTCTAAACTGCCCCTCAATCACCCTCTAACCTGTTCTTCAATCACCCTCTAACCTGTTCTTCAATCACTCTCTAACCTGTTCTTCAATTAGCCTCTAATCTGTCCCTCAAACACCCACTAACCTGTTCGTCAATCACTCTCTAACCTGTTCTTCAATCACCCGCTAACCTGTTATTCAATCACCCTCTAACCTGTTCTGCAATCACCCTCTAACCTGTTATTCAATCACCATCTAACCTATTCTTCAATCACTCTCTATCCTGTTCTTCAATCACCCTCTAACCTCTTCTTCAATAACCCTCTAACCTGTTCTTCAATCAGCCTCTAACCTGTCCTTCAATCACCCTCTAACCTGTCCCTCAATCACCCCCAAACCTGTTTTTCAATCACCCTCTAAACTCTTCTTCCATCACCCTCTAACCTGTTCTTCAATCACTCTCTAACCTGTTCTTCAATCTCCCTCTAACCTGTCCCTCAATCACCCTCTAAACTGTTCTTCAATCACCCCCTAACCTGTTCTTCAATCACCCTCTAACCTGTCCCTCAATCACCCTCTAACCTCTTCTTCAATCACCCTCTATCCTCTCCTTCAATCACCCTCTAACCTGTTCTTCAATCACCCTGTAACCTGTTCTTCAATCACCCTCTAACCTGTCGCTCAATCACCACCTAACCTGTTCTTCAATCACCCTCTAACCTGTTCTTCAATCACTCTCTAACCTGTTCTTCAATCACCCTCTAATCTGTCCCTCAAACACCCACTAACCTGTTCGTCAATCACTCTCTAACCTGTTCTTCAATCACCCGCTAACCTGTTCCTCAATCACCCTCTAACCTGTTCTGCAATCACCCTCTAACCTGTTATTCAATCACCCTCTAACCTATTCTTCAATCACTCTCTATCCTGTTCTTCAATCACCTTCTAACCTCTTCTTCAATAACCCTCTAACCTGTTCTTCAATCAGCCTCTAACCTGTCCTTCAATCACCCTCTAACCTATTCTTCAATCACCCTCTAACCTGTCTCTGTCATCCTCTAACGTGTCCCTCAATCACCCTATAACCTGTTCTACAGTCACCCTCTAACCTGTCCCTCAATCACCCCCTAAACTGTTCTTCAATCACCCTATAATCTGTCCCTCAATCACCCTCTAACCTGTTCTTCACTCACCCTCTAACCTGTTCTTCAATCACCCTCTAACCTATTCTTCAACCACCCTTTAAGCTGTCCTTCAATCACCCTCTAACCTATTCTTCAATCACCCTCGAACCTGTCCTTCAATCACCCTCTAACCTGTCCCTCAATCACCCTCTAACCTGTCCCTCAATCACCCTCTAACCTGTCCCTCAATCACCCTCTAACCTGTCCTTCAATCACCCTCTAACCTGTTCTTCAATCACCCTCTAAATGTCCCTCAATCACCCTCTAACCTGTCCTTCAATCACCCTCTAACCTGTTCTTCAATCACCCTCTAAATGTCCTACAATCACCCTCTAAACTGCCCCTCAATCACCCTCTTACCTGTTCTTCAATCACTATCTAACCTGTTCTTCAATCACCCTCTATCCTGTTCCTCAATCACCCTCTAACCTGTCCCTCAATCACCCTCTAACCTGTTCTTCAATCACCCTCTAATCTGTCCCTCAATCACTCTCTCACCTTTTCTATAATCACCATCTAACCTGTCCCTCAGTCACCCTCTAAACTGTTCCTCAATCACCCTCTAACCTGTCCCTCAGTCACCCTCTAAACGGTTCTTCAATCACCCTCGAACCTGTTCCTCAATCACCCTCTAACCTGTCCCTCAATCACCCTCTAACCTGTCCTTCAATCACCCTCTAACCTGTTCTTCACTCACCCTCTAACCAGTCCTTGAATCACCCTCTAACCTGTCCTTCAATCACCCTCTAACCTGCCCCTCAATCACCTCTCACCTGTTCTTCAATCACCCTCCAACCTGTTCCTCAATCACCCTCTAACCTGTTCTTTAATCACCCTCTAACCTGTTCTTCAATCTCCCTCTATCCTGTTCTTCAATCACCCTCTATCCTGTTCTTCAATCACCCTCTAACCTGTTCTTCAATCACCATCTAACCTGTTCTTCAATCACTCTCTATCCTGTTCTTCAATCACTCTCTAACCTCGTCTTCAATCACCCTCTAAACTGTTCTTCAATCACGCTCTAACCTGTTCTTCAATCACCCACTAACCTGTTGTTCAATCACCCTCTAATCTGTTCTTCAATCACCCTCTAACATGTCCCTCAATCTCGCTCTAACCTGTTCTTCAATCACCCTCTATCCTGTTCTTCAATCACCCTCTAACCTATCCTTCAATCACCCTCTAACCTGTCCTTCAATCACCCTCTAACCTGTTCTTCAATCACCCTCTAACCTGTTCTTCAATCACCCTCTAACCTGTCCCTCAATCACGCTCTAACCTGTCCCTCAACCACCCTCTAACCTGTACCTCAATCACCATCGAACCTGTTCTTCAATCACCCTCTAACCTGTTCTTCAATCACCCTCTAACCTGTCCCTCAATCACGCTCTAACCTATCCTTCAATCACCCTCTAACCTGTTCATCAATTACACTCTATCCTGTTCTTCAATCACCCTCTAACCTGTCCTTCAATCACCCTCTAACCTGTTCGTCAATCACCCTCTAACCTGTCCCTCAATCACCATCTAACCTGTTCTTCAATCACCCTCTATCCTCTCCTTCAATCACCCTCTAACCTGTTCTTCAATCACCCTCTAACCTGTTCTTCAATCACCCTCTAACCTGTCCCTCAATCACGCTCTAACCTGTCCCTCAACCACCCTCTAACCTGTCCCTCAATCACCCTCTAACCTGTTCTTCAATCACCCTCTAACCTGTCCTTCAATCACCCTCTAACCTGTTCTTCATTCACCCTCTAACCTGTCCTACAATCACCCTCTAAACTGCCCCTCAATCACCCTCAAACCTGTTCTTCAATCACCCTATAAACTGTCCCTCAATCTCCCTCTAACCTGTTCTTTAATCACCCTCTCACCTGTTCTTCAATCACCCTCTATCCTCTCCTTCAATCACCCTCTAAGCTGTTCTTCAATCACTAACTAACCTGTTCTTCAATCACCCTCTATCCTGTTCCTCAATCACACTCTAACCTGTTCTTCAATCACCATCTATTCTGTTCTTCAATAACCCTCTAACATGTTCTTCAATCACCCTCTAACCTGTTCTTCAATCACCCTCGAACCTGTCCCTCAGTCACCCTCTAACCTGTCCCTCAATCACCCTCAAACCTGTTCTTCAATCACCCTCTAACCTGTCCCTCAATCTCCCTCTAACCTGTTCTTTAATCACCCTCTCACCTGTTCTTCAATCACCCTCTAACCTGTCCTTCAATCACCCTCTAACCTGTCCCTCAATCAACCTCTAACCTGTTCTTCAGTCACCCTCTAACCTGTCCCTCAATCACCCTCTAACCTGTCTTCAATCACCCTCTAACCTGTCCCTCAATCATCCGCTAACCTGTCCCTCAATCACCATCTAACCTGTCCCTCAATCACACTCTCACCTTTCCTTCAATCACCCTCGACCCTGTTCTTCAATCACCCTCTAACCTGTCCCTCAATCACCCTCTAACCTGTTCTTCAATCACCCTCTAACCTGTTCTTCAATCACCCTCTATCCTGTTCTTCAATCACCCTCTGTCCTGTTCTTCAATCACCCCCTGTCCTGTTCTTCAATCATCCACTAACCTGTTCTTCAATCAACATCTAACCTGTCCCTCAATCACCCTCTAACCTGTCGCTCAATCACTCTCTATCCTGTTCTTCAATCACTCTCTAACCTCGTCTTCAATCACCCTCCACCTGTTGTTCAATCACCCTCTAACCTGTCCTTCAATCACCCTCTAACCTGTTCTTCAATCACCCTCTAACCTGTCCCTCAATCACCCTCTAACCTATCCTTCAATCACCCTCTAACCTGTTCTTCAATCACCTTCTAACCTGTCCCTCAATCACCCTCCAACCTGTTCTTCAATCACCCTCTAACCTGTCCCTCAATCACCATCTAACCTGTTCTTCAATCACCCTCTATCCTCTCCTTCAATCACCCTCTAACCTGTTCATCAATCACCCTCTAACCTGTACCTCAATCACCCTCGAACATGTTCTTCAATCACCCTCTAACCTATTCTTCAATCACCCTCTAACCTGTCCCTCAATCACCCTCTAACCTGTCCCTCAACCACCCTCTAACCTGTCCCTCAATCACCCTCTAACCTGTCCTTCAATCACCCTCTAACCTCTTCTTCAATCACCCTCTAACCTGTCCTACAATCACCCTCTAAACTGCCCCTCAATCACGCTCTTACCTGTTCTTCAATCACTAACTAACCTGTTCTTCAATCACCCTCTATCCTGTTCCTCAATCACACTCTAACCTGTTCTTTAATCACCCTCTAACCTGTTCTTCAATCACCCTCTAACCTGTTCTTCAATCACCATCTATTCTGTTCTTCAATAACCCTCTAACATGTTCTTCAATCACCCTCTAACCTGTTCTTCAATCACCCTCTAACCTGTCCCTCAGTCACCCGCTAACCTGTCCCTCAATCACCCTCAAACCTGTTCTTCAATCACCCTCTAACCTGTCCCTCAATCTCCCTCTCACCTGTTCTTTATTCACCCTCTCACCTGTCCCTCAATCACCCTCTAACCTGTTCTTCAATCACCCACTAACCTGTTCTTCAATCACCCTCTAACCTGTCCCTCAATCTCCCTCTAACCTGTTCTTCAATCACCCTCTAACCTGTTCTTCAATCACCCTCTATCCTGTCCTTCAATCACCCTCTGACCTGTTCCTCAATCACCCTCTAACCTGTTCTTCAATCACCCTCTAACCTGTTCTTCAATCACCCTCTAAACTGTTCTTCAATCACCCACTAACCTGTTCTTCAATCACCCTCTAACCTGTCCCTCAATCTTCCTCTAACCTGTTCTTCAATCACCCTCTAACCTGTTCTTCAATCACCCTCTATCCTGTTCTTCAATCACCCTCTAACCTGTTCTTCAATCACCATCTAACCTGTCCCTCAATCACCCTCTAACCTGTCCCTCAATCACCCTCTAACCTGTCGCTCAATCACCCTCTAACCTGTTCTTCAATCACCCTCTAACCTGTTCTTCAATCACTCTCTATCCTGTTCTTCAATCACCCTCTAACCTCGTCTTCAAACACCCTCTACCTATTGTACAATCAGCCTCTAACCTGTCCCTCAATCACCCTCTAATCTGTACGTCAATCACCCTCTCACCTTTTGTATAATCACCATCTAACCTGTCCTTCAATCACCCTCAAACCTGCCCCTCAATCACCCTCTAACCTGTTCTTCAATCACCCTCTAACCTGTTCCTCAATCACCCTCTAACCTGTTCTTCAATCACCCTCTAACCTGTTCTTCAATCACCATCTAACCTGTCCCTCAATCACCCTCTAAACGGTTCTTCAATCACCCTCTAACCTGTTCCTCAATCACCCTCTAACCTGTCCCTCAATCACCCTCTAAACTGTCCTTCAATCACCCTCTAACCTGTTCTTCAATCACGCTCTAACCAGTCCTTCAATCACCCTCTAACCAGTCCTTCAATCACCCTCTAACCTGTCCCTCAATCATCCGCTAACCTGTCCCTCAATCACCATCTAACCTGTCCCTCAATCACACTCTCACCTTTCCTTCAATCACCCTCGACCCTGTTCTTCAATCACCCTCTAACCTGTCCCTCAATCACCCTCTAACCTGTTCTTCAATCACCCTCTAACCTGTTCTTCAATCACCCTCTATCCTGTTCTTCAATCACCCTCTGTCCTGTTCTTCAATCACCCCCTGTCCTGTTCTTCAATCATCCACTAACCTGTTCTTCAATCAACATCTAACCTGTCCCTCAATCACCCTCTAACCTGTCGCTCAATCACTCTCTATCCTGTTCTTCAATCACTCTCTAACCTCGTCTTCAATCACCCTCCACCTGTTGTTCAATCACCCTCTAACCTGTCCTTCAATCACCCTCTAACCTGTTCTTCAATCACCCTCTAACCTGTCCCTCAATCACCCTCTAACCTATCCTTCAATCACCCTCTAACCTGTTCTTCAATCACCTTCTAACCTGTCCCTCAATCACCCTCCAACCTGTTCTTCAATCACCCTCTAACCTGTCCCTCAATCACCATCTAACCTGTTCTTCAATCACCCTCTATCCTCTCCTTCAATCACCCTCTAACCTGTTCATCAATCACCCTCTAACCTGTACCTCAATCACCCTCGAACATGTTCTTCAATCACCCTCTAACCTATTCTTCAATCACCCTCTAACCTGTCCCTCAATCACCCTCTAACCTGTCCCTCAACCACCCTCTAACCTGTCCCTCAATCACCCTCTAACCTGTCCTTCAATCACCCTCTAACCTCTTCTTCAATCACCCTCTAACCTGTCCTACAATCACCCTCTAAACTGCCCCTCAATCACGCTCTTACCTGTTCTTCAATCACTAACTAACCTGTTCTTCAATCACCCTCTATCCTGTTCCTCAATCACACTCTAACCTGTTCTTTAATCACCCTCTAACCTGTTCTTCAATCACCCTCTAACCTGTTCTTCAATCACCATCTATTCTGTTCTTCAATAACCCTCTAACATGTTCTTCAATCACCCTCTAACCTGTTCTTCAATCACCCTCTAACCTGTCCCTCAGTCACCCGCTAACCTGTCCCTCAATCACCCTCAAACCTGTTCTTCAATCACCCTCTAACCTGTCCCTCAATCTCCCTCTCACCTGTTCTTTATTCACCCTCTCACCTGTCCCTCAATCACCCTCTAACCTGTTCTTCAATCACCCACTAACCTGTTCTTCAATCACCCTCTAACCTGTCCCTCAATCTCCCTCTAACCTGTTCTTCAATCACCCTCTAACCTGTTCTTCAATCACCCTCTATCCTGTCCTTCAATCACCCTCTGACCTGTTCCTCAATCACCCTCTAACCTGTTCTTCAATCACCCTCTAACCTGTTCTTCAATCACCCTCTAAACTGTTCTTCAATCACCCACTAACCTGTTCTTCAATCACCCTCTAACCTGTCCCTCAATCTTCCTCTAACCTGTTCTTCAATCACCCTCTAACCTGTTCTTCAATCACCCTCTATCCTGTTCTTCAATCACCCTCTAACCTGTTCTTCAATCACCATCTAACCTGTCCCTCAATCACCCTCTAACCTGTCCCTCAATCACCCTCTAACCTGTCGCTCAATCACCCTCTAACCTGTTCTTCAATCACCCTCTAACCTGTTCTTCAATCACTCTCTATCCTGTTCTTCAATCACCCTCTAACCTCGTCTTCAAACACCCTCTACCTATTGTACAATCAGCCTCTAACCTGTCCCTCAATCACCCTCTAATCTGTACGTCAATCACCCTCTCACCTTTTGTATAATCACCATCTAACCTGTCCTTCAATCACCCTCAAACCTGCCCCTCAATCACCCTCTAACCTGTTCTTCAATCACCCTCTAACCTGTTCCTCAATCACCCTCTAACCTGTTCTTCAATCACCCTCTAACCTGTTCTTCAATCACCATCTAACCTGTCCCTCAATCACCCTCTAAACGGTTCTTCAATCACCCTCTAACCTGTTCCTCAATCACCCTCTAACCTGTCCCTCAATCACCCTCTAAACTGTCCTTCAATCACCCTCTAACCTGTTCTTCAATCACGCTCTAACCAGTCCTTCAATCACCCTCTAACCAGTCCTTCAATCACCCTCTAACCTGTCCTTCAATCACCCTCTAACCTGCCCCTCAATCACCCTCTAACCTGTTCTTCAATCACCCTCTAACCTGTTCTTCAATCACCCTCTAACATGTCCCTCAATCTCGCTCTAACCTGTTCTTCAATCACCCTCTATCCTGTTCTTCAATCACCCTCTAACCTATCCTTCAATCACCCTCTAACCTGTCCTTCAATCACCCTCTAACCTGTTCTTCAATCACCCTCTAACCTGTTCTTCAATCACCCTCTAACCTGTCCCTCAATCACGCTCTAACCTGTCCCTCAACCACCCTCTAACCTGTACCTCAATCACCATCGAACCTGTTCTTCAATCACCCTCTAACCTGTTCTTCAATCACCCTCTAACCTGTCCCTCAATCACGCTCTAACCTATCCTTCAATCACCCTCTAACCTGTTCATCAATTACACTCTATCCTGTTCTTCAATCACCCTCTAACCTGTCCTTCAATCACCCTCTAACCTGTTCGTCAATCACCCTCTAACCTGTCCCTCAATCACCATCTAACCTGTTCTTCAATCACCCTCTATCCTCTCCTTCAATCACCCTCTAACCTGTTCTTCAATCACCCTCTAACCTGTTCTTCAATCACCCTCTAACCTGTCCCTCAATCACGCTCTAACCTGTCCCTCAACCACCCTCTAACCTGTCCCTCAATCACCCTCTAACCTGTTCTTCAATCACCCTCTAACCTGTCCTTCAATCACCCTCTAACCTGTTCTTCATTCACCCTCTAACCTGTCCTACAATCACCCTCTAAACTGCCCCTCAATCACCCTCAAACCTGTTCTTCAATCACCCTATAAACTGTCCCTCAATCTCCCTCTAACCTGTTCTTTAATCACCCTCTCACCTGTTCTTCAATCACCCTCTATCCTCTCCTTCAATCACCCTCTAAGCTGTTCTTCAATCACTAACTAACCTGTTCTTCAATCACCCTCTATCCTGTTCCTCAATCACACTCTAACCTGTTCTTCAATCACCATCTATTCTGTTCTTCAATAACCCTCTAACATGTTCTTCAATCACCCTCTAACCTGTTCTTCAATCACCCTCGAACCTGTCCCTCAGTCACCCTCTAACCTGTCCCTCAATCACCCTCAAACCTGTTCTTCAATCACCCTCTAACCTGTCCCTCAATCTCCCTCTAACCTGTTCTTTAATCACCCTCTCACCTGTTCTTCAATCACCCTCTAACCTGTCCTTCAATCACCCTCTAACCTGTCCCTCAATCAACCTCTAACCTGTTCTTCAGTCACCCTCTAACCTGTCCCTCAATCACCCTCTAACCTGTCTTCAATCACCCTCTAACCTGTCCCTCAATCATCCGCTAACCTGTCCCTCAATCACCATCTAACCTGTCCCTCAATCACACTCTCACCTTTCCTTCAATCACCCTCGACCCTGTTCTTCAATCACCCTCTAACCTGTCCCTCAATCACCCTCTAACCTGTTCTTCAATCACCCTCTAACCTGTTCTTCAATCACCCTCTATCCTGTTCTTCAATCACCCTCTGTCCTGTTCTTCAATCACCCCCTGTCCTGTTCTTCAATCATCCACTAACCTGTTCTTCAATCAACATCTAACCTGTCCCTCAATCACCCTCTAACCTGTCGCTCAATCACTCTCTATCCTGTTCTTCAATCACTCTCTAACCTCGTCTTCAATCACCCTCCACCTGTTGTTCAATCACCCTCTAACCTGTCCTTCAATCACCCTCTAACCTGTTCTTCAATCACCCTCTAACCTGTCCCTCAATCACCCTCTAACCTATCCTTCAATCACCCTCTAACCTGTTCTTCAATCACCTTCTAACCTGTCCCTCAATCACCCTCCAACCTGTTCTTCAATCACCCTCTAACCTGTCCCTCAATCACCATCTAACCTGTTCTTCAATCACCCTCTATCCTCTCCTTCAATCACCCTCTAACCTGTTCATCAATCACCCTCTAACCTGTACCTCAATCACCCTCGAACATGTTCTTCAATCACCCTCTAACCTATTCTTCAATCACCCTCTAACCTGTCCCTCAATCACCCTCTAACCTGTCCCTCAACCACCCTCTAACCTGTCCCTCAATCACCCTCTAACCTGTCCTTCAATCACCCTCTAACCTCTTCTTCAATCACCCTCTAACCTGTCCTACAATCACCCTCTAAACTGCCCCTCAATCACGCTCTTACCTGTTCTTCAATCACTAACTAACCTGTTCTTCAATCACCCTCTATCCTGTTCCTCAATCACACTCTAACCTGTTCTTTAATCACCCTCTAACCTGTTCTTCAATCACCCTCTAACCTGTTCTTCAATCACCATCTATTCTGTTCTTCAATAACCCTCTAACATGTTCTTCAATCACCCTCTAACCTGTTCTTCAATCACCCTCTAACCTGTCCCTCAGTCACCCGCTAACCTGTCCCTCAATCACCCTCAAACCTGTTCTTCAATCACCCTCTAACCTGTCCCTCAATCTCCCTCTCACCTGTTCTTTATTCACCCTCTCACCTGTCCCTCAATCACCCTCTAACCTGTTCTTCAATCACCCACTAACCTGTTCTTCAATCACCCTCTAACCTGTCCCTCAATCTCCCTCTAACCTGTTCTTCAATCACCCTCTAACCTGTTCTTCAATCACCCTCTATCCTGTCCTTCAATCACCCTCTGACCTGTTCCTCAATCACCCTCTAACCTGTTCTTCAATCACCCTCTAACCTGTTCTTCAATCACCCTCTAAACTGTTCTTCAATCACCCACTAACCTGTTCTTCAATCACCCTCTAACCTGTCCCTCAATCTTCCTCTAACCTGTTCTTCAATCACCCTCTAACCTGTTCTTCAATCACCCTCTATCCTGTTCTTCAATCACCCTCTAACCTGTTCTTCAATCACCATCTAACCTGTCCCTCAATCACCCTCTAACCTGTCCCTCAATCACCCTCTAACCTGTCGCTCAATCACCCTCTAACCTGTTCTTCAATCACCCTCTAACCTGTTCTTCAATCACTCTCTATCCTGTTCTTCAATCACCCTCTAACCTCGTCTTCAAACACCCTCTACCTATTGTACAATCAGCCTCTAACCTGTCCCTCAATCACCCTCTAATCTGTACGTCAATCACCCTCTCACCTTTTGTATAATCACCATCTAACCTGTCCTTCAATCACCCTCAAACCTGCCCCTCAATCACCCTCTAACCTGTTCTTCAATCACCCTCTAACCTGTTCCTCAATCACCCTCTAACCTGTTCTTCAATCACCCTCTAACCTGTTCTTCAATCACCATCTAACCTGTCCCTCAATCACCCTCTAAACGGTTCTTCAATCACCCTCTAACCTGTTCCTCAATCACCCTCTAACCTGTCCCTCAATCACCCTCTAAACTGTCCTTCAATCACCCTCTAACCTGTTCTTCAATCACGCTCTAACCAGTCCTTCAATCACCCTCTAACCAGTCCTTCAATCACCCTCTAACCTGTCCTTCAATCACCCTCTAACCTGCCCCTCAATCACCCTCTAACCTGTTCTTCAATCACCCTCTAACCTGTTCTTCAATCACCCTCTAACCTGTCCCTCAATCTCGCTCTAACCTGTTCTTCAATCACCCTCTAACCTGTTCTTCAATCACCCTCTATCCTGTTCTTCAATCACCCTCTAACCTGTTCTTCAATCACCATCTAACCTGTCCCTCAATCACCCTCTAAACGGTTCTTCAATCACCCTCTAACCTGTTCCTCAATCACCCTCTAACCTGTCCCTCAATCACCCTCTAAACTGTCCTTCAATCACCCTCTAACCTGTTCTTCAATCACGCTCTAACCAGTCCTTCAATCACCCTCTAACCAGTCCTTCAATCACCCTCTAACCTGTCCTTCAATCACCCTCTAACCTGCCCCTCAATCACCCTCTAACCTGTTCTTCAATCACCCTCTAACCTGTTCCTCAATCACCCTCTAACCTGTTCTTCAATCACCCTCTAACCTGTTCTTCAATCACCCTCTAAACTGTTCTTCAATCACCCACTAACCTGTTCTTCAATCACCCTCTAACCTGTCCCTCAATCACCCTCTAACCTGTTCTTCAATCACCCTCTAACCTGTTCTTCAATCACCCTCTATCCTGTTCTTCAATCACCCTCTATCCTGTTCTTCAATCACCCTCTAACCTTTTCTTCAATCACCATCTAACCTGTCCCTCAATCACCCTCTAACCTGTCGCTCAATCACCCTCTAACCTGTTCTTCAATCACCCTCTAACCTGTTCTTCAATCACTCTCTATCCTGTTCTTCAATCACTCTCTAACCTCGTCTTCAAACACCCTCTACCTGTTGTTCAATCACCCTCTAACCTGTCCTTCAATCACCCTCTAACCTGTTCTTCAATCACCCTCTAACCTGTCGCTCAATCACCCTCTATCCTCTCCTTCAATCACCCTCGTACCTGTTCTTCAATCAGCCTCTAATCTGTCCCTCAATCACCCTCTAATCTGTCCGTCAATCACCCTCTCACCTTTTCTATAATCACCATCTAACCTGTCCCTCAGTCACCCTCTAAACTGTTCCTCAATCACCCTCTAACCTGTCCCTCAGTCACCCTCTAAACGGTTCTTCAATCACCCTCTGACCTGTTCCTCAATCACCCTCTAACCTGTCCCTCAATCACCCTCTAAACTGTCCTTCAATCAAGCTCTAACCTGTTCTTCAATCACCCTCTAACCAGTCCTTCAATCACCCTCTAACCTGTCCTTCAATCACCCTCTAACCAGCCCCTCAATCACCCTCTAACCTGTTCTTCAATCACCCTCTAAACTGTTCCTCAATCACCCTCTAACTTGTTCTTCAATCACCCTCTAACCTGTTCTTCAATCACCCTCTAAACTGTTCTTCAATCACCCACTAACCTGTTTTTCAATCACCCTCTAACCTGTCCCTCAATCTCCCTCTAACCTGTTCTTCAATCACCCTCTAACCTGTTCTTCAATCACCCTCTATCCTGTTCTTCAATCACCCTCTATCCTGTTCTTCAATCACCCTCTAACCTGTTCTTCAATCACCATCTAACCTGTCCCTCAATCACCCTCTAACCTGTCGCTCAATCACCCTCTAACCTGTTCTTCAATCACCCTCTAACCTGTTCTTCAATCACTCTCTATCCTGTTCTTCAATCACTGACTCACCTCGTCTTCAAACACCCTCTACCTGTTGTTCAATCAGCCTCTAACCTGTCCCTCAATCACCCTCTAATCTGTCCGTCAATCACCCTCTCACCTTTTCTATAATCACCATCTAACCTGTCCCTCAGTCACCCTCTAAACTATTCCTCAATCACCCTCTAACTTGTCCCTCAGTCACCCTCTAAACTGTCCTTCAATCACCCTCTAACCTGTTCTTCAATCACCCTCTAACCTGTCCTTCAATCACCCTCTAACCTGTCCTTCAATCACCCTCTAACCTGCCCCTCAATCACCCTCTAACCTGTTCTTCAATCACCCTCTAACCTGTTCCTCAATCACCCTCTAACCTGTCGCTCAATCACCCTCTAACCTGTTCTTCAATCACCCTCTAACCTGTTCTTCAATCACTCTCTATCCTGTTCTTCAATCACCCTCTAACCTCGTCTTCAAACACCCTCTACCTATTGTACAATCAGCCTCTAACCTGTCCCTCAATCACCCTCTAATCTGTACGTCAATCACCCTCTCACCTTTTGTATAATCACCATCTAACCTGTCCTTCAATCACCCTCAAACCTGCCCCTCAATCACCCTCTAACCTGTTCTTCAATCACCCTCTAACCTGTTCCTCAATCACCCTCTAACCTGTTCTTCAATCACCCTCTAACCTGTTCTTCAATCACCATCTAACCTGTCCCTCAATCACCCTCTAAACGGTTCTTCAATCACCCTCTAACCTGTTCCTCAATCACCCTCTAACCTGTCCCTCAATCACCCTCTAAACTGTCCTTCAATCACCCTCTAACCTGTTCTTCAATCACGCTCTAACCAGTCCTTCAATCACCCTCTAACCAGTCCTTCAATCACCCTCTAACCTGTCCTTCAATCACCCTCTAACCTGCCCCTCAATCACCCTCTAACCTGTTCTTCAATCACCCTCTAACCTGTTCTTCAATCACCCTCTAACCTGTCCCTCAATCTCGCTCTAACCTGTTCTTCAATCACCCTCTAACCTGTTCTTCAATCACCCTCTATCCTGTTCTTCAATCACCCTCTAACCTGTTCTTCAATCACCATCTAACCTGTCCCTCAATCACCCTCTAAACGGTTCTTCAATCACCCTCTAACCTGTTCCTCAATCACCCTCTAACCTGTCCCTCAATCACCCTCTAAACTGTCCTTCAATCACCCTCTAACCTGTTCTTCAATCACGCTCTAACCAGTCCTTCAATCACCCTCTAACCAGTCCTTCAATCACCCTCTAACCTGTCCTTCAATCACCCTCTAACCTGCCCCTCAATCACCCTCTAACCTGTTCTTCAATCACCCTCTAACCTGTTCCTCAATCACCCTCTAACCTGTTCTTCAATCACCCTCTAACCTGTTCTTCAATCACCCTCTAAACTGTTCTTCAATCACCCACTAACCTGTTCTTCAATCACCCTCTAACCTGTCCCTCAATCACCCTCTAACCTGTTCTTCAATCACCCTCTAACCTGTTCTTCAATCACCCTCTATCCTGTTCTTCAATCACCCTCTATCCTGTTCTTCAATCACCCTCTAACCTTTTCTTCAATCACCATCTAACCTGTCCCTCAATCACCCTCTAACCTGTCGCTCAATCACCCTCTAACCTGTTCTTCAATCACCCTCTAACCTGTTCTTCAATCACTCTCTATCCTGTTCTTCAATCACTCTCTAACCTCGTCTTCAAACACCCTCTACCTGTTGTTCAATCACCCTCTAACCTGTCCTTCAATCACCCTCTAACCTGTTCTTCAATCACCCTCTAACCTGTCGCTCAATCACCCTCTATCCTCTCCTTCAATCACCCTCGTACCTGTTCTTCAATCAGCCTCTAATCTGTCCCTCAATCACCCTCTAATCTGTCCGTCAATCACCCTCTCACCTTTTCTATAATCACCATCTAACCTGTCCCTCAGTCACCCTCTAAACTGTTCCTCAATCACCCTCTAACCTGTCCCTCAGTCACCCTCTAAACGGTTCTTCAATCACCCTCTGACCTGTTCCTCAATCACCCTCTAACCTGTCCCTCAATCACCCTCTAAACTGTCCTTCAATCAAGCTCTAACCTGTTCTTCAATCACCCTCTAACCAGTCCTTCAATCACCCTCTAACCTGTCCTTCAATCACCCTCTAACCAGCCCCTCAATCACCCTCTAACCTGTTCTTCAATCACCCTCTAAACTGTTCCTCAATCACCCTCTAACTTGTTCTTCAATCACCCTCTAACCTGTTCTTCAATCACCCTCTAAACTGTTCTTCAATCACCCACTAACCTGTTTTTCAATCACCCTCTAACCTGTCCCTCAATCTCCCTCTAACCTGTTCTTCAATCACCCTCTAACCTGTTCTTCAATCACCCTCTATCCTGTTCTTCAATCACCCTCTATCCTGTTCTTCAATCACCCTCTAACCTGTTCTTCAATCACCATCTAACCTGTCCCTCAATCACCCTCTAACCTGTCGCTCAATCACCCTCTAACCTGTTCTTCAATCACCCTCTAACCTGTTCTTCAATCACTCTCTATCCTGTTCTTCAATCACTGTCTCACCTCGTCTTCAAACACCCTCTACCTGTTGTTCAATCAGCCTCTAACCTGTCCCTCAATCACCCTCTAATCTGTCCGTCAATCACCCTCTCACCTTTTCTATAATCACCATCTAACCTGTCCCTCAGTCACACTCTAAACTATTCCTCAATCACCCTCTAACTTGTCCCTCAGTCACCCTCTAAACTGTCCTTCAATCACCCTCTAACCTGTTCTTCAATCACCCTCTAACCTGTCCTTCAATCACCCTCTAACCTGTCCTTCAATCACCCTCTAACCTGCCCCTCAATCACCCTCTAACCTGTTCTTCAATCACCCTCTAACCTGTTCCTCAATCACCCTCTAACCTGTTCTTCAATCACCCTCTAAACTGTTCTTCAATCACCCACTAACCTGTTCTTCAATCACCCTCTAACCTGTCCCTCAATCTCCCTCTAACCTGTTCTTCAATCACCCTCTAACCTGTTCTTCAATCACCCTTTAACCTGTTCTTCAATCACTCTCTATCCTGTTCTTCAATCACTCTCTAAGCTCGTCTTCAAACACCCTCTACCTGTTGTTCAATCACCCTCTAACCTGTCCTTCAATCACCCTCTAACCTGTTCTTCAAACACCCTCTAACCTGTCGCTCAATCACCCTCTAACCTATCCTTCAATCACCCTCTAACCTGTTCTTCAATCACCCTCTAACCTGTCCCTCAATCACCCTCCAACCTGTCCCTCAATCACCCTCCAACCTGTTCTTCAATCACCCTCTAACCTGTCCCTCAATCACCCTCTATCCTCTCCTTCAATCACCCTCTAACCTGTCCTTCAATCACCCTCTAACCTGTCCTTCAATCACCCTCTAACCTGTCCTTCAATCACCCTCTCACCTGTCCCTCAATCACCCTGTAACCTGTTCTTCAATCACCCTCTAACCTGTCCCTCAATCACCCTCTAACCTGTTCTTCAATCACCCTGTAACCTATCCCTCAATCACCCTCTAACCTGTTCTTCAATCACCCTCTAACCTGTCCCGCAATCACCCTGTAACCTGTTCTTCAACCACCCTCTAACCTGTCCTTCAATCACCCTCTAACCTGTCCCTCAATCATCCTCTAACCTGATCTTCAATCACCCTCTAACCTGTTCTTCAATCATCCTCTAACCTGTTCTTCAATCAGCCTCTAACGTGTTTTCAATCACCCTCGTACCTGTTCGTCAATCACCCTCTAACCTGTTCTTCAATCACCCTCGAACCTGTTCCTCAATCACCCTCTAACCTGTTCTTCAATCACCCTCTAACCTGTTCTTCAATCACCCTCTAACCTGTCCCTCAGTCACCCTCTAACCTGTCCTTCAATCACCCTCAAACCTGTTCTTCAATCACCCTCTAACCTGTCCCTCAGTCACCCTCTAACCTGTCCCTCAATCACCCTCTAAACTGTTCTTCAATCACCCGCTAACCTGTCCATCAATCACCCTCTAACCTGTCTTCAATCATCTTCTAACCTGTTCTTCAATCACCCTCTAACCTGTTCTTCAATCACCCTCGAATCTGTTCCTCAATCACCCTCTAACCTGTTCTTCAATCACCCTCTAACCTGTTCCTCAATCACCCTCTAACCTGTCCGTCAATCACACTCTAACCTGTTCTTCAATCACCCTCTAACCTGTCCTTCAATCACCCTCTAACCTGTCCCTCAATCACCCTCTAACCTGTTCTTCAATCACCCTGTAACCTATCCCTCAATCACCCTCTAACCTGTTCTTCAATCACCCTCTAACCTGTCCCGCAATCACCCTGTAACCTGTTCTTCAACCACCCTCTAACCTGTCCTTCAATCACCCTCTAACCTGTCCCTCAATCATCCTCTAACCTGATCTTCAATCACCCTCTAACCTGTTCTTCAATCATCCTCTAACCTGTTCTTCAATCAGCCTCTAACGTGTTTTCAATCACCCTCGTACCTGTTCGTCAATCACCCTCTAACCTGTTCTTCAATCACCCTCGAACCTGTTCCTCAATCACCCTCTAACCTGTTCTTCAATCACCCTCTAACCTGTTCTTCAATCACCCTCTAACCTGTCCCTCAGTCACCCTCTAACCTGTCCTTCAATCACCCTCAAACCTGTTCTTCAATCACCCTCTAACCTGTCCCTCAGTCACCCTCTAACCTGTCCCTCAATCACCCTCTAAACTGTTCTTCAATCACCCGCTAACCTGTCCATCAATCACCCTCTAACCTGTCTTCAATCATCTTCTAACCTGTTCTTCAATCACCCTCTAACCTGTTCCTCAATCACCCTCTAACCTGTTCTTCAATCACCCTCTAACCTGTTCTTCAATCACCCTCTAAACTGTTCTTCAATCACCCACTAACCTGTTCTTCAATCACCCTCTAACCTGTCACTCAATCTCCCTCTAACCTGTTCTTCAATCACCCTCTAACCTGTTCCTCAATCACCCTCTAACCTGTCCGTCAATCACACTCTAACCTGTTCTTCAATCACCCTCTAACCTGTCCTTCAATCACCCTCTAACCTGTTCTTCAATCACCCTCTAACCAGTCCTTCTATCACCCTCTAACCTGTCCTTCAATCACCCTCTAACCTGCCCCTCAATCACCCTCTAACCTGTTCTTCAATCACCCTCCAACCTGTTCCTCAATCACTCTCTAACCTGTTCTTTAATCACCCTCTAACCTGTTCTTCAATCACCCTCTAAACTGTTCTTCAATCACGCTCTAACCTGTTCTTCAATCACCCTCTAACCTGTCCCTCAATCTCCCTCTAACCTGTTCTTCAATCACCCTCTAACCTGTTCTTCAATCACCCTCTATCCTATTCTTCAATCACCCTCTATCCTGTTCTTCAATCACCCTCTAACCTGTTCTTCAATCACCATCTAACCTGTTCTTCAATCACTCTCTATCCTGTTCTTCAATGACTCTCTAACCTCGTCTTCAATCACCCTCTAAACTGTTCTTCAATCACGCTCTAACCTGTTCTTCAATCACCCACTAACCTGTTCTTCAATCACCCTCTAACCTGTCCCTCAATCTCCCTCTAACCTGTTCTTCAATCACCCTCTATCCTGTTCTTCAATCACCCTCTAACCTGTTCTTCAATCAACATCTAACCTGTCCCTCAATCACCCTCTAACCTGTCGCTCAATCACTCTCTAACCTGTTCTTCAATCACCCTCTAACCTGTTCATCAATTACACTCTATCCTGTTCTTCAATCACTCTCTATCCTCGTCTTCAATCACCCTCTACCTGTTGTTCAATCACCCTCTAACCTGTCCTTCAATCACCCTCTAACCTGTTCTTCAATCACCCTCTAACCTGTCCCTCAATCACCCTCTAACCTATCCTTCAATCACCCTCTAACCTGTCCTTCAATCACCCTCTAACCTGTTCTTCAATCACCCTCTAACCTGTACCTCAATCACCCTCGAACCTGTTCTTCAATCACCCTCTAACCTGTTCTTCAATCACCCTCTAACCTGTCCTTCAATCACCCTCTAACCTGTCCCTCAATCACCCTCTAACCTGTCCCTCAACCACCCTCTAACCTGTCCCTCAATCACCCTCTAACCTGTCCTTCAATCACCCTCTAACCTGTTCTTCAATCACCCTCTAACCTGTCCTACAATCACCCTCTAAACTGCCCCTATCACCCTCAAACCTGTTCTTCAATCACCCTCTAACCTGTCCCTCAGTCACCCGCTAACCTGTCCCTCAATCACCCTCAAACCTGTTCTTCAATCACCCTCTAACCTGTCCCTCAATCTCCCTCTCACCTGTTCTTTATTCACCCTCTCACCTGTCCCTCAATCACCCTCTAACCTGTTCTTCAATCACCCTCTAACCTGTCCTTCAATCACCATCTAACCTGCCCCTCAATCACCCTCTAACCTGTTCTTCAATCACCCTCTAACCTGTTCCTCAATCACCCTCTAACCTGTTCTTCAATCACCCTCTAACCTGTTCTTCAATCACCCTCTAAACTGTTCTTCAATCACCCACTAACCTGTTCTTCAATCACCCTCTAACCTGTCACTCAATCTCCCTCTAACCTGTTCTTCAATCACCCTCTAACCTGTTCTTCAATCACCCTCTATCCTGTTCTTCAATCACCCTCTAACCTGTTCTTCAATCACCATCTAACCTGTCCCTCAATCACCCTCTAACCTGTCCCTCAATCACCCTCTAACCTGTCGCTCAATCACCCTCTAACCTGTTCTTCAATCACCCTCTAACCTGTTCTTCAATCACTCTCTATCCTGTTCTTCAATCACTCTCTAACCTCGTCTTCAAACACCCTCTACCTGTTGTACAATCAGCCTCTAACCTGTCCCTCAATCACCCTCTAATCTGCACGTCAATCACCCTCTCACCTTTTCTATAATCACCATCTAACCTGTCCCTCAGTCACCCTCTAAACTGTTCCTCAATCACCGTCTAACCTGTCCCTCAGTCACCCTCTAAACGGTTCTTCAATCACCCTCTCACCTGTTCCTCAATCACCCTCTAACCTGTCACTCAATCTCCCTCTAACCTGTTCTTCAATCACCCTCTAACCTGTTCCTCAATCACCCTCTAACCTGTCCGTCAATCACACTCTAACCTGTTCTTCAATCACCCTCTAACCTGTCCTTCAATCACCCTCTAACCTGTTCTTCAATCACCCTCTAACCAGTCCTTCTATCACCCTCTAACCTGTCCTTCAATCACCCTCTAACCTGCCCCTCAATCACCCTCTAACCTGTTCTTCAATCACCCTCCAACCTGTTCCTCAATCACTCTCTAACCTGTTCTTTAATCACCCTCTAACCTGTTCTTCAATCACCCTCTAAACTGTTCTTCAATCACGCTCTAACCTGTTCTTCAATCACCCTCTAACCTGTCCCTCAATCTCCCTCTAACCTGTTCTTCAATCACCCTCTAACCTGTTCTTCAATCACCCTCTATCCTATTCTTCAATCACCCTCTATCCTGTTCTTCAATCACCCTCTAACCTGTTCTTCAATCACCATCTAACCTGTTCTTCAATCACTCTCTATCCTGTTCTTCAATGACTCTCTAACCTCGTCTTCAATCACCCTCTAAACTGTTCTTCAATCACGCTCTAACCTGTTCTTCAATCACCCACTAACCTGTTCTTCAATCACCCTCTAACCTGTCCCTCAATCTCCCTCTAACCTGTTCTTCAATCACCCTCTATCCTGTTCTTCAATCACCCTCTAACCTGTTCTTCAATCAACATCTAACCTGTCCCTCAATCACCCTCTAACCTGTCGCTCAATCACTCTCTAACCTGTTCTTCAATCACCCTCTAACCTGTTCATCAATTACACTCTATCCTGTTCTTCAATCACTCTCTATCCTCGTCTTCAATCACCCTCTACCTGTTGTTCAATCACCCTCTAACCTGTCCTTCAATCACCCTCTAACCTGTTCTTCAATCACCCTCTAACCTGTCCCTCAATCACCCTCTAACCTATCCTTCAATCACCCTCTAACCTGTCCTTCAATCACCCTCTAACCTGTTCTTCAATCACCCTCTAACCTGTACCTCAATCACCCTCGAACCTGTTCTTCAATCACCCTCTAACCTGTTCTTCAATCACCCTCTAACCTGTCCTTCAATCACCCTCTAACCTGTCCCTCAATCACCCTCTAACCTGTCCCTCAACCACCCTCTAACCTGTCCCTCAATCACCCTCTAACCTGTCCTTCAATCACCCTCTAACCTGTTCTTCAATCACCCTCTAACCTGTCCTACAATCACCCTCTAAACTGCCCCTATCACCCTCAAACCTGTTCTTCAATCACCCTCTAACCTGTCCCTCAGTCACCCGCTAACCTGTCCCTCAATCACCCTCAAACCTGTTCTTCAATCACCCTCTAACCTGTCCCTCAATCTCCCTCTCACCTGTTCTTTATTCACCCTCTCACCTGTCCCTCAATCACCCTCTAACCTGTTCTTCAATCACCCTCTAACCTGTCCTTCAATCACCATCTAACCTGCCCCTCAATCACCCTCTAACCTGTTCTTCAATCACCCTCTAACCTGTTCCTCAATCACCCTCTAACCTGTTCTTCAATCACCCTCTAACCTGTTCTTCAATCACCCTCTAAACTGTTCTTCAATCACCCACTAACCTGTTCTTCAATCACCCTCTAACCTGTCACTCAATCTCCCTCTAACCTGTTCTTCAATCACCCTCTAACCTGTTCTTCAATCACCCTCTATCCTGTTCTTCAATCACCCTCTAACCTGTTCTTCAATCACCATCTAACCTGTCCCTCAATCACCCTCTAACCTGTCCCTCAATCACCCTCTAACCTGTCGCTCAATCACCCTCTAACCTGTTCTTCAATCACCCTCTAACCTGTTCTTCAATCACTCTCTATCCTGTTCTTCAATCACTCTCTAACCTCGTCTTCAAACACCCTCTACCTGTTGTACAATCAGCCTCTAACCTGTCCCTCAATCACCCTCTAATCTGCACGTCAATCACCCTCTCACCTTTTCTATAATCACCATCTAACCTGTCCCTCAGTCACCCTCTAAACTGTTCCTCAATCACCGTCTAACCTGTCCCTCAGTCACCATCTAACCTGTTCTTCAATCACCCTCTAACCTGTCCCTCAGTCACCCTCTAACCTGTCCCTCAATCACCCTCAAACCTGTTCTTCAATCACCCTCTAACCTGTCCCTCAATCTCCCTCTAACCTGTTCTTTAATCACCCTCTCACCTGTTCTTCAATCACCCTCTAACCTGTCCTTCAATCACCCTCTAACCTGTCCCTCAATCAACCTCTAACCTGTTCTTCAATCACCCTCTAACCTGTCCCTCAATCACCCTCTAACCTGTCTTCAATCACCCTCTAACCTGTCCCTCAATCATCCGCTAACCTGTCCCTCAATCACCATCTAACCTGTCCCTCAATCACACTCTCACCTTTCCTTCAATCACCCTCGACCCTGTTCTTCAATCACCCTCTAACCTGTCCCTCAATCACCCTCTAACCTGTTCTTCAATCACCCTCTAACCTGTTCTTCAATCACCCTCTATCCTGTTCTTCAATCACCCTCTGTCCTGTTCTTCAATCACCCCCTGTCCTGTTCTTCAATCATCCACTAACCTGTTCTTCAATCAACATCTAACCTGTCCCTCAATCACCCTCTAACCTGTCGCTCAATCACCCTCTAACCTGTTTTTCAATCACCCTCTAACCTGTTCTTCAATCACTCTCTAACCTCGTCTTCAATCACCCTCCACCTGTTGTTCAATCACCCTCTAACCTGTCCTTCAATCACCCTCTAACCTGTTCTTCAATCACCCTCTAACCTGTCCCTCAATCACCCTCTAACCTATCCTTCAATCACCCTCTAACCTGTTCTTCAATCACCTTCTAACCTGTCCCTCAATCACCCTCCAACCTGTTCTTCAATCACCCTCTAACCTGTCCCTCAATCACCATCTAACCTGTTCTTCAATCACCCTCTATCCTCTCCTTCAATCACCCTCTAACCTGTTCATCAATCACCCTCTAACCTGTACCTCAATCACCCTCGAACATGTTCTTCAATCACCCTCTAACCTATTCTTCAATCACCCTCTAACCTGTCCCTCAATCACCCTCTAACCTGTCCCTCAACCACCCTCTAACCTGTCCCTCAATCACCCTCTAACCTGTCCTTCAATCACCCTCTAACCTGTTCTTCAATCACCCTCTAACCTGTCCTACAATCACCCTCTAAACTGCCCCTCAATCACGCTCTTACCTGTTCTTCAATCACTAACTAACCTGTTCTTCAATCACCCTCTATCCTGTTCCTCAATCACACTCTAACCTGTTCTTTAATCACCCTCTAACCTGTTCTTCAATCACCCTCTAACCTGTTCTTCAATCACCATCTATTCTGTTCTTCAATAACCCTCTAACATGTTCTTCAATCACCCTCTAACCTGTTCTTCAATCACACTCTAACCTGTCCCTCAGTCACCCGCTAACCTGTCCCTCAATCACCCTCAAACCTGTTCTTCAATCACCCTCTAACCTGTCCCTCAATCTCCCTCTCACCTGTTCTTTATTCACCCTCTCACCTGTCCCTCAATCACCCTCTAACCTGTTCTTCAATCACCCACTAACCTGTTCTTCAATCACCCTCTAACCTGTCCCTCAATCTCACTCTAACCTGTTCTTCAATCACCCTCTAGCCTGTTCTTCAATCACCCTCTATCCTGTCCTTCAATCACCCTCTGACCTGTTCCTCAATCACCCTCTAACCTGTTCTTCAATCACCCTCTAACCTGTTCTTCAATCACCCTCTAAACTGTTCTTCAATCACCCACTAACCTGTTCTTCAATCACCCTCTAACCTGTCCCTCAATCTCCCTCTAACCTGTTCTTCAATCACCCTCTAACCTGTTCTTGAATCACCCTCTATCCTGTTCTTCAATCACCCTCTAACCTGTTCTTCAATCACCATCTAACCTGTCCCTCAATCACCCTCTAACCTGTCCCTCAATCACCCTCTAACCTGTCGCTCAATCACCCTCTAACCTGTTCTTCAATCACCCTCTAACCTGTTCTTCAATCACTCTCTATCCTGTTCTTCAATCACCCTCTAACCTCGTCTTCAAACACCCTCTACCTATTCTACAATCAGCCTCTAACCTGTCCCTCAATCACCCTCTAATCTGTACGTCAATCACCCTCTCACCTTTTGTATAATCACCATCTAACCTGTCCTTCAATCACCCTCAAACCTGCCCCTCAATCACCCTCTAACCTGTTCTTCAATCACCCTCTAACCTGTTCCTCAATCACCCTCTAACCTGTTCTTCAATCACCCTCTAACCTGTTCTTCAATCACCCTCTAACCTGTCCCTCAATCTCCCTCTAACCTGTTCTTCAATCACCCTCTAACCTGTTCTTCAATCACCCTCTATCCTGTTCTTCAATCACCCTCTAACCTGTTCTTCAATCACCATCTAACCTGTCCCTCAATCACCCTCTAAACGGTTCTTCAATCACCCTCTAACCTGTTCCTCAATCACCCTCTAACCTGTCCCTCAATCACCCTCTAAACTGTCCTTCAATCACCCTCTAACCTGTTCTTCAATCATCTCTAACCAGTCCTTCAATCACCCTCTAACCAGTCCTTCAATCACCCTCTAACCTGTCCTTCAATCACCCTCTAACTATGCCCCTCAATCACCCTCTAACCTGTTCTTCAATCACCCTCTAACCTGTTCCTCAATCACCCTCTAACCTGTTCTTCAATCACCCTCTAACCTGTTCTTCAATCACCCACTAAACTGTTCTTCAATCACCCACTAACCTGTTCTTCAATCACCCTCTAACCTGTCCCTCAATCACCCTCTAACCTGTTCTTCAATCACCCTCTAACCTGTTCTTCAATCACCCTCTAACCTGTTCTTCAATCACCCTCTAAACTGTTCTTCAATCACCCTCTAACCTGTTCTTCAATCACCATCTAACCTGTCCCTCAATCACCCTCTAACCTGTCGCTCAATCACCCTCTAACCTGTTCTTCAATCACCCTCTAACCTGTTCTTCAATCACTCTCTATCCTGTTCTTCAATCACTCTCTAACCTCGTCTTCAAACACCCTCTACCTGTTGTTCAATCACCCTCTAACCTGTCCTTCAATCACCCTCTAACCTGTTCTTCAATCACCCTCTAACCTGTCGCTCAATCACCCTCTAACCTGTTCTTCAATCACCCTCTAACCTGTCGCTCAATCACCCTCTATCCTCTCCTTCAATCACCCTCTAACCTGTACTTCAATCACCCACTAACCTGTACCTCAATCACCCTCGAACATGTTCTTCAATCACCCTCTAACCTGTCCCTCAATCCCCTTCTAAACTGCCCCTCAATCACCCTCTTACCTGTTCTTCAATCACCCTCGTACCTGTTCTTCAATCAGCCTCTAATCTGTCCCTCAATCACCCTCTAATCTGTCCGTCAATCACCCTCTCACCTTTTCTATAATCACCATCTAACCTGTCCCTCAGTCACCCTCTAAACTGTTCCTCAATCACCCTCTAACCTGTCCCTCAGTCACCCTCTAAACGGTTCTTCAATCACCCTCTGACCTGTTCCTCAATCACCCTCTAACCTGTCCCTCAATCACCCTCTAAACTGTCCTTCAATCAAGCTCTAACCTGTTCTTCAATCACCCTCTAACCAGTCCTTCAATCACCCTCTAACCTGTCCTTCAATCACCCTCTAACCAGCCCCTCAATCACCCTCTAACCTGTTCTTCAATCACCCTCTAAACTGTTCCTCAATCACCCTCTAACTTGTTCTTCAATCACCCTCTAACCTGTTCTTCAATCACCCTCTAAACTGTTCTTCAATCACCCACCAACCTGTTCTTCAATCACCCTCTAACCTGTCCCTCAATCTCCCTCTAACCTGTTCTTCAATCACCCTCTAACCTGTTCTTCAATCACCCTCGATCCTGTTCTTCAATCACCCTCTATCCTGTTCTTCAATCACCCTCTAACCTGTTCTTCAATCACCATCTAACCTGTCCCTCAATCACCCTCTAACCTGTCGCTCAATCAACCTCTAACCTGTTCTTCAATCACCCTCTAACCTGTTCTTCAATCACCCTCTAACCTGTTCTTCAATCACTCTCTATCCTGTTCTTCAATCACTGTCTCACCTCGTCTTCAAACACCCTCTACCTGTTGTTCAATCAGCCTCTAACCTGTCCCTCAATCACCCTCTAATCTGTCCGTCAATCACCCTCTCACCTTTTCTATAATCACCATCTAACCTGTCCCTCAGTCACCCTCTAAACTATTCCTCAATCACCCTCTAACTTGTCCCTCAGTCACCCTCTAAACTGTCCTTCAATCACCCTCTAACCTGTTCTTCAATCACCCTCTAACCTGTCCTTCAATCACCCTCTAACCTGTCCTTCAATCACCCTCTAACCTGCCCCTCAATCACCCTCTAACCTGTTCTTCAATCACCCTCTAACCTGTTCCTCAATCACCCTCTAACCTGTTCTTCAATCACCCTCTAAACTGTTCTTCAATCACCCACTAACCTGTTCTTCAATCACCCTCTAACCTGTCCCTCAATCTCCCTCTAACCTGTTCTTCAATCACCCTCTAACCTGTTCTTCAATCACCCTTTAACCTGTTCTTCAATCACTCTCTATCCTGTTCTTCAATCACTCTCTAACCTCGTCTTCAAACACCCTCTACCTATTGTACAATCAGCCTCTAACCTGTCCCTCAATCACCCTCTAATCTGTACGTCAATCACCCTCTCACCTTTTGTATAATCACCATCTAACCTGTCCTTCAATCACCCTCAAACCTGCCCCTCAATCACCCTCTAACCTGTTCTTCAATCACCCTCTAACCTGTTCCTCAATCACCCTCTAACCTGTTCTTCAATCACCCTCTAACCTGTTCTTCAATCACCATCTAACCTGTCCCTCAATCACCCTCTAAACGGTTCTTCAATCACCCTCTAACCTGTTCCTCAATCACCCTCTAACCTGTCCCTCAATCACCCTCTAAACTGTCCTTCAATCACCCTCTAACCTGTTCTTCAATCACGCTCTAACCAGTCCTTCAATCACCCTCTAACCAGTCCTTCAATCACCCTCTAACCTGTCCTTCAATCACCCTCTAACCTGCCCCTCAATCACCCTCTAACCTGTTCTTCAATCACCCTCTAACCTGTTCTTCAATCACCCTCTAACCTGTCCCTCAATCTCGCTCTAACCTGTTCTTCAATCACCCTCTAACCTGTTCTTCAATCACCCTCTATCCTGTTCTTCAATCACCCTCTAACCTGTTCTTCAATCACCATCTAACCTGTCCCTCAATCACCCTCTAAACGGTTCTTCAATCACCCTCTAACCTGTTCCTCAATCACCCTCTAACCTGTCCCTCAATCACCCTCTAAACTGTCCTTCAATCACCCTCTAACCTGTTCTTCAATCACGCTCTAACCAGTCCTTCAATCACCCTCTAACCAGTCCTTCAATCACCCTCTAACCTGTCCTTCAATCACCCTCTAACCTGCCCCTCAATCACCCTCTAACCTGTTCTTCAATCACCCTCTAACCTGTTCCTCAATCACCCTCTAACCTGTTCTTCAATCACCCTCTAACCTGTTCTTCAATCACCCTCTAAACTGTTCTTCAATCACCCACTAACCTGTTCTTCAATCACCCTCTAACCTGTCCCTCAATCACCCTCTAACCTGTTCTTCAATCACCCTCTAACCTGTTCTTCAATCACCCTCTATCCTGTTCTTCAATCACCCTCTATCCTGTTCTTCAATCACCCTCTAACCTTTTCTTCAATCACCATCTAACCTGTCCCTCAATCACCCTCTAACCTGTCGCTCAATCACCCTCTAACCTGTTCTTCAATCACCCTCTAACCTGTTCTTCAATCACTCTCTATCCTGTTCTTCAATCACTCTCTAACCTCGTCTTCAAACACCCTCTACCTGTTGTTCAATCACCCTCTAACCTGTCCTTCAATCACCCTCTAACCTGTTCTTCAATCACCCTCTAACCTGTCGCTCAATCACCCTCTATCCTCTCCTTCAATCACCCTCGTACCTGTTCTTCAATCAGCCTCTAATCTGTCCCTCAATCACCCTCTAATCTGTCCGTCAATCACCCTCTCACCTTTTCTATAATCACCATCTAACCTGTCCCTCAGTCACCCTCTAAACTGTTCCTCAATCACCCTCTAACCTGTCCCTCAGTCACCCTCTAAACGGTTCTTCAATCACCCTCTGACCTGTTCCTCAATCACCCTCTAACCTGTCCCTCAATCACCCTCTAAACTGTCCTTCAATCAAGCTCTAACCTGTTCTTCAATCACCCTCTAACCAGTCCTTCAATCACCCTCTAACCTGTCCTTCAATCACCCTCTAACCAGCCCCTCAATCACCCTCTAACCTGTTCTTCAATCACCCTCTAAACTGTTCCTCAATCACCCTCTAACTTGTTCTTCAATCACCCTCTAACCTGTTCTTCAATCACCCTCTAAACTGTTCTTCAATCACCCACTAACCTGTTTTTCAATCACCCTCTAACCTGTCCCTCAATCTCCCTCTAACCTGTTCTTCAATCACCCTCTAACCTGTTCTTCAATCACCCTCTATCCTGTTCTTCAATCACCCTCTATCCTGTTCTTCAATCACCCTCTAACCTGTTCTTCAATCACCATCTAACCTGTCCCTCAATCACCCTCTAACCTGTCGCTCAATCACCCTCTAACCTGTTCTTCAATCACCCTCTAACCTGTTCTTCAATCACTCTCTATCCTGTTCTTCAATCACTGTCTCACCTCGTCTTCAAACACCCTCTACCTGTTGTTCAATCAGCCTCTAACCTGTCCCTCAATCACCCTCTAATCTGTCCGTCAATCACCCTCTCACCTTTTCTATAATCACCATCTAACCTGTCCCTCAGTCACCCTCTAAACTATTCCTCAATCACCCTCTAACTTGTCCCTCAGTCACCCTCTAAACTGTCCTTCAATCACCCTCTAACCTGTTCTTCAATCACCCTCTAACCTGTCCTTCAATCACCCTCTAACCTGTCCTTCAATCACCCTCTAACCTGCCCCTCAATCACCCTCTAACCTGTTCTTCAATCACCCTCTAACCTGTTCCTCAATCACCCTCTAACCTGTTCTTCAATCACCCTCTAAACTGTTCTTCAATCACCCACTAACCTGTTCTTCAATCACCCTCTAACCTGTCCCTCAATCTCCCTCTAACCTGTTCTTCAATCACCCTCTAACCTGTTCTTCAATCACCCTTTAACCTGTTCTTCAATCACTCTCTATCCTGTTCTTCAATCACTCTCTAAGCTCGTCTTCAAACACCCTCTACCTGTTGTTCAATCACCCTCTAACCTGTCCTTCAATCACCCTCTAACCTGTTCTTCAAACACCCTCTAACCTGTCGCTCAATCACCCTCTAACCTATCCTTCAATCACCCTCTAACCTGTTCTTCAATCACCCTCTAACCTGTCCCTCAATCACCCTCCAACCTGTCCCTCAATCACCCTCCAACCTGTTCTTCAATCACCCTCTAACCTGTCCCTCAATCACCCTCTATCCTCTCCTTCAATCACCCTCTAACCTGTCCTTCAATCACCCTCTAACCTGTCCTTCAATCACCCTCTAACCTGTCCTTCAATCACCCTCTCACCTGTCCCTCAATCACCCTGTAACCTGTTCTTCAATCACCCTCTAACCTGTCCCTCAATCACCCTCTAACCTGTTCTTCAATCACCCTCTAACCTATCCCTCAATCACCCTCTAACCTGTTCTTCAATCACCCTCTAACCTGTCCCGCAATCACCCTGTAACCTGTTCTTCAACCACCCTCTAACCTGTCCTTCAATCACCCTCTAACCTGTCCCTCAATCATCCTCTAACCTGATCTTCAATCACCCTCTAACCTGTTCTTCAATCATCCTCTAACCTGTTCTTCAATCAGCCTCTAACGTGTTTTCAATCACCCTCGTACCTGTTCGTCAATCACCCTCTAACCTGTTCTTCAATCACCCTCGAACCTGTTCCTCAATCACCCTCTAACCTGTTTTTCAATCACCCTCTAACCTGTTCTTCAATCACCCTCTAACCTGTCCCTCAGTCACCCTCTAACCTGTCCTTCAATCACCCTCAAACCTGTTCTTCAATCACCCTCTAACCTGTCCCTCAGTCACCCTCTAACCTGTCCCTCAATCACCCTCTAAACTGTTCTTCAATCACCCGCTAACCTGTCCATCAATCACCCTCTAACCTGTCTTCAATCATCTTCTAACCTGTTCTTCAATCACCCTCTAACCTGTTCTTCAATCACCCTCGAATCTGTTCCTCAATCACCCTCTAACCTGTTCTTCAATCACCCTCTAACCTGTTCCTCAATCACCCTCTAACCTGTCCGTCAATCACACTCTAACCTGTTCTTCAATCACCCTCTAACCTGTCCTTCAATCACCCTCTAACCTGTCCCTCAATCACCCTCTAACCTGTTCTTCAATCACCCTGTAACCTATCCCTCAATCACCCTCTAACCTGTTCTTCAATCACCCTCTAACCTGTCCCGCAATCACCCTGTAACCTGTTCTTCAACCACCCTCTAACCTGTCCTTCAATCACCCTCTAACCTGTCCCTCAATCATCCTCTAACCTGATCTTCAATCACCCTCTAACCTGTTCTTCAATCATCCTCTAACCTGTTCTTCAATCAGCCTCTAACGTGTTTTCAATCACCCTCGTACCTGTTCGTCAATCACCCTCTAACCTGTTCTTCAATCACCCTCGAACCTGTTCCTCAATCACCCTCTAACCTGTTCTTCAATCACCCTCTAACCTGTTCTTCAATCACCCTCTAACCTGTCCCTCAGTCACCCTCTAACCTGTCCTTCAATCACCCTCAAACCTGTTCTTCAATCACCCTCTAACCTGTCCCTCAGTCACCCTCTAACCTGTCCCTCAATCACCCTCTAAACTGTTCTTCAATCACCCGCTAACCTGTCCATCAATCACCCTCTAACCTGTCTTCAATCATCTTCTAACCTGTTCTTCAATCACCCTCTAACCTGTTCCTCAATCACCCTCTAACCTGTTCTTCAATCACCCTCTAACCTGTTCTTCAATCACCCTCTAAACTGTTCTTCAATCACCCACTAACCTGTTCTTCAATCACCCTCTAACCTGTCACTCAATCTCCCTCTAACCTGTTCTTCAATCACCCTCTAACCTGTTCCTCAATCACCCTCTAACCTGTCCGTCAATCACACTCTAACCTGTTCTTCAATCACCCTCTAACCTGTCCTTCAATCACCCTCTAACCTGTCCCTCAATCAACCTCTAACCTGTTCTTCAATCACCCTCTAACCTGTCCCTCAATCACCCTCTAACCTGTCCTTCAATCACCCTCTAACCTGTTCTTCAATCACCCTCTAACCAGTCCTTCTATCACCCTCTAACCTGTCCTTCAATCACCCTCTAACCTGCCCCTCAATCACCCTCTAACCTGTTCTTCAATCACCCTCCAACCTGTTCCTCAATCACTCTCTAACCTGTTCTTTAATCACCCTCTAACCTGTTCTTCAATCACCCTCTAAACTGTTCTTCAATCACGCTCTAACCTGTTCTTCAATCACCCTCTAACCTGTCCCTCAATCTCCCTCTAACCTGTTCTTCAATCACCCTCTAACCTGTTCTTCAATCACCCTCTATCCTATTCTTCAATCACCCTCTATCCTGTTCTTCAATCACCCTCTAACCTGTTCTTCAATCACCATCTAACCTGTTCTTCAATCACTCTCTATCCTGTTCTTCAATGACTCTCTAACCTCGTCTTCAATCACCCTCTAAACTGTTCTTCAATCATGCTCTAACCTGTTCTTCAATCACCCACTAACCTGTTCTTCAATCACCCTCTAACCTGTCCCTCAATCTCCCTCTAACCTGTTCTTCAATCACCCTCTATCCTGTTCTTCAATCACCCTCTAACCTGTTCTTCAATCAACATCTAACCTGTCCCTCAATCACCCTCTAACCTGTCGCTCAATCACTCTCTAACCTGTTCTTCAATCACCCTCTAACCTGTTCATCAATTACACTCTATCCTGTTCTTCAATCACTCTCTATCCTCGTCTTCAATCACCCTCTACCTGTTGTTCAATCACCCTCTAACCTGTCCTTCAATCACCCTCTAACCTGTTCTTCAATCACCCTCTAACCTGTCCCTCAATCACCCTCTAACCTATCCTTCAATCACCCTCTAACCTGTCCTTCAATCACCCTCTAACCTGTTCTTCAATCACCCTCTAACCTGTACCTCAATCACCCTCGAACCTGTTCTTCAATCACCCTCTAACCTGTTCTTCAATCACCCTCTAACCTGTCCTTCAATCACCCTCTAACCTGTCCCTCAATCACCCTCTAACCTGTCCCTCAACCACCCTCTAACCTGTCCCTCAATCACCCTCTAACCTGTCCTTCAATCACCCTCTAACCTGTTCTTCAATCACCCTCTAACCTGTCCTACAATCACCCTCTAAACTGCCCCTATCACCCTCAAACCTGTTCTTCAATCACCCTCTAACCTGTCCCTCAGTCACCCGCTAACCTGTCCCTCAATCACCCTCAAACCTGTTCTTCAATCACCCTCTAACCTGTCCCTCAATCTCCCTCTCACCTGTTCTTTATTCACCCTCTCACCTGTCCCTCAATCACCCTCTAACCTGTTCTTCAATCACCCTCTAACCTGTCCTTCAATCACCATCTAACCTGCCCCTCAATCACCCTCTAACCTGTTCTTCAATCACCCTCTAACCTGTTCCTCAATCACCCTCTAACCTGTTCTTCAATCACCCTCTAACCTGTTCTTCAATCACCCTCTAAACTGTTCTTCAATCACCCACTAACCTGTTCTTCAATCACCCTCTAACCTGTCACTCAATCTCCCTCTAACCTGTTCTTCAATCACCCTCTAACCTGTTCTTCAATCACCCTCTATCCTGTTCTTCAATCACCCTCTAACCTGTTCTTCAATCACCATCTAACCTGTCCCTCAATCACCCTCTAACCTGTCCCTCAATCACCCTCTAACCTGTCGCTCAATCACCCTCTAACCTGTTCTTCAATCACCCTCTAACCTGTTCTTCAATCACTCTCTATCCTGTTCTTCAATCACTCTCTAACCTCGTCTTCAAACACCCTCTACCTGTTGTACAATCAGCCTCTAACCTGTCCCTCAATCACCCTCTAATCTGCACGTCAATCACCCTCTCACCTTTTCTATAATCACCATCTAACCTGTCCCTCAGTCACCCTCTAAACTGTTCCTCAATCACCGTCTAACCTGTCCCTCAGTCACCATCTAACCTGTTCTTCAATCACCCTCTAACCTGTCCCTCAGTCACCCTCTAACCTGTCCCTCAATCACCCTCAAACCTGTTCTTCAATCACCCTCTAACCTGTCCCTCAATCTCCCTCTAACCTGTTCTTTAATCACCCTCTCACCTGTTCTTCAATCACCCTCTAACCTGTCCTTCAATCACCCTCTAACCTGTCCCTCAATCAACCTCTAACCTGTCCCTCAATCACCCTCTAACCTGTCTTCAATCACCCTCTAACCTGTCCCTCAATCATCCGCTAACCTGTCCCTCAATCACCATCTAACCTGTCCCTCAATCACACTCTCACCTTTCCTTCAATCACCCTCGACCCTGTTCTTCAATCACCCTCTAACCTGTCCCTCAATCACCCTCTAACCTGTTCTTCAATCACCCTCTAACCTGTTCTTCAATCACCCTCTATCCTGTTCTTCAATCACCCTCTGTCCTGTTCTTCAATCACCCCCTGTCCTGTTCTTCAATCATCCACTAACCTGTTCTTCAATCAACATCTAACCTGTCCCTCAATCACCCTCTAACCTGTCGCTCAATCACCCTCTAACCTGTTTTTCAATCACCCTCTAACCTGTTCTTCAATCACTCTCTATCCTGTTCTTCAATCACTCTCTAACCTCGTCTTCAATCACCCTCCACCTGTTGTTCAATCACCCTCTAACCTGTCCTTCAATCACCCTCTAACCTGTTCTTCAATCACCCTCTAACCTGTCCCTCAATCACCCTCTAACCTATCCTTCAATCACCCTCTAACCTGTTCTTCAATCACCTTCTAACCTGTCCCTCAATCACCCTCCAACCTGTTCTTCAATCACCCTCTAACCTGTCCCTCAATCACCATCTAACCTGTTCTTCAATCACCCTCTATCCTCTCCTTCAATCACCCTCTAACCTGTTCATCAATCACCCTCTAACCTGTACCTCAATCACCCTCGAACATGTTCTTCAATCACCCTCTAACCTATTCTTCAATCACCCTCTAACCTGTCCCTCAATCACCCTCTAACCTGTCCCTCAACCACCCTCTAACCTGTCCCTCAATCACCCTCTAACCTGTCCTTCAATCACCCTCTAACCTGTTCTTCAATCACCCTCTAACCTGTCCTACAATCACCCTCTAAACTGCCCCTCAATCACGCTCTTACCTGTTCTTCAATCACTAACTAACCTGTTCTTCAATCACCCTCTATCCTGTTCCTCAATCACACTCTAACCTGTTCTTTAATCACCCTCTAACCTGTTCTTCAATCACCCTCTAACCTGTTCTTCAATCACCATCTATTCTGTTCTTCAATAACCCTCTAACATGTTCTTCAATCACCCTCTAACCTGTTCTTCAATCACACTCTAACCTGTCCCTCAGTCACCCGCTAACCTGTCCCTCAATCACCCTCAAACCTGTTCTTCAATCACCCTCTAACCTGTCCCTCAATCTCCCTCTCACCTGTTCTTTATTCACCCTCTCACCTGTCCCTCAATCACCCTCTAACCTGTTCTTCAATCACCCACTAACCTGTTCTTCAATCACCCTCTAACCTGTCCCTCAATCTCACTCTAACCTGTTCTTCAATCACCCTCTAGCCTGTTCTTCAATCACCCTCTATCCTGTCCTTCAATCACCCTCTGACCTGTTCCTCAATCACCCTCTAACCTGTTCTTCAATCACCCTCTAACCTGTTCTTCAATCACCCTCTAAACTGTTCTTCAATCACCCACTAACCTGTTCTTCAATCACCCTCTAACCTGTCCCTCAATCTCCCTCTAACCTGTTCTTCAATCACCCTCTAACCTGTTCTTCAATCACCCTCTATCCTGTTCTTCAATCACCCTCTAACCTGTTCTTCAATCACCATCTAACCTGTCCCTCAATCACCCTCTAACCTGTCCCTCAATCACCCTCTAACCTGTCGCTCAATCACCCTCTAACCTGTTCTTCAATCACCCTCTAACCTGTTCTTCAATCACTCTCTATCCTGTTCTTCAATCACCCTCTAACCTCGTCTTCAAACACCCTCTACCTATTCTACAATCAGCCTCTAACCTGTCCCTCAATCACCCTCTAATCTGTACGTCAATCACCCTCTCACCTTTTGTATAATCACCATCTAACCTGTCCTTCAATCACCCTCAAACCTGCCCCTCAATCACCCTCTAACCTGTTCTTCAATCACCCTCTAACCTGTTCTTCAATCACCCTCTAACCTGTCCCTCAATCTCCCTCTAACCTGTTCTTCAATCACCCTCTAACCTGTTCTTCAATCACCCTCTATCCTGTTCTTCAATCACCCTCTAACCTGTTCTTCAATCACCATCTAACCTGTCCCTCAATCACCCTCTAAACGGTTCTTCAATCACCCTCTAACCTGTTCCTCAATCACCCTCTAACCTGTCCCTCAATCACCCTCTAAACTGTCCTTCAATCACCCTCTAACCTGTTCTTCAATCATCTCTAACCAGTCCTTCAATCACCCTCTAACCAGTCCTTCAATCACCCTCTAACCTGTCCTTCAATCACCCTCTAACTATGCCCCTCAATCACCCTCTAACCTGTTCTTCAATCACCCTCTAACCTGTTCCTCAATCACCCTCTAACCTGTTCTTCAATCACCCTCTAACCTGTTCTTCAATCACCCTCTAAACTGTTCTTCAATCACCCACTAACCTGTTCTTCAACCACCCTCTAACCTGTCCCTCAATCACCCTCTAACCTGTTCTTCAATCACCCTCTAACCTGTTCTTCAATCACCCTCTAACCTGTTCTTCAATCACCCTCTAAACTGTTCTTCAATCACCCTCTAACCTGTTCTTCAATCACCATCTAACCTGTCCCTCAATCACCCTCTAACCTGTCGCTCAATCACCCTCTAACCTGTTCTTCAATCACCCTCTAACCTGTTCTTCAATCACTCTCTATCCTGTTCTTCAATCACTCTCTAACCTCGTCTTCAAACACCCTCTACCTGTTGTTCAATCACCCTCTAACCTGTCCTTCAATCACCCTCTAACCTGTTCTTCAATCACCCTCTATCCTCTCCTTCAATCACCCTCTAACCTGTACTTCAATCACCCACTAACCTGTACCTCAATCACCCTCGAACATGTTCTTCAATCACCCTCTAACCTGTCCCTCAATCCCCTTCTAAACTGCCCCTCAATCACCCTCTTACCTGTTCTTCAATCACCCTCGTACCTGTTCTTCAATCAGCCTCTAATCTGTCCCTCAATCACCCTCTAATCTGTCCGTCAATCACCCTCTCACCTTTTCTATAATCACCATCTAACCTGTCCCTCAGTCACCCTCTAAACTGTTCCTCAATCACCCTCTAACCTGTCCCTCAGTCACCCTCTAAACGGTTCTTCAATCACCCTCTGACCTGTTCCTCAATCACCCTCTAACCTGTCCCTCAATCACCCTCTAAACTGTCCTTCAATCAAGCTCTAACCTGTTCTTCAATCACCCTCTAACCAGTCCTTCAATCACCCTCTAACCTGTCCTTCAATCACCCTCTAACCAGCCCCTCAATCACCCTCTAACCTGTTCTTCAATCACCCTCTAAACTGTTCCTCAATCACCCTCTAACTTGTTCTTCAATCACCCTCTAACCTGTTCTTCAATCACCCTCTAAACTGTTCTTCAATCACCCACCAACCTGTTCTTCAATCACCCTCTAACCTGTCCCTCAATCTCCCTCTAACCTGTTCTTCAATCACCCTCTAACCTGTTCTTCAATCACCCTCGATCCTGTTCTTCAATCACCCTCTATCCTGTTCTTCAATCACCCTCTAACCTGTTCTTCAATCACCATCTAACCTGTCCCTCAATCACCCTCTAACCTGTCGCTCAATCAACCTCTAACCTGTTCTTCAATCACCCTCTAACCTGTTCTTCAATCACCCTCTAACCTGTTCTTCAATCACTCTCTATCCTGTTCTTCAATCACTGTCTCACCTCGTCTTCAAACACCCTCTACCTGTTGTTCAATCAGCCTCTAACCTGTCCCTCAATCACCCTCTAATCTGTCCGTCAATCACCCTCTCACCTTTTCTATAATCACCATCTAACCTGTCCCTCAGTCACCCTCTAAACTATTCCTCAATCACCCTCTAACTTGTCCCTCAGTCACCCTCTAAACTGTCCTTCAATCACCCTCTAACCTGTTCTTCAATCACCCTCTAACCTGTCCTTCAATCACCCTCTAACCTGTCCTTCAATCACCCTCTAACCTGCCCCTCAATCACCCTCTAACCTGTTCTTCAATCACCCTCTAACCTGTTCCTCAATCACCCTCTAACCTGTTCTTCAATCACCCTCTAAACTGTTCTTCAATCACCCACTAACCTGTTCTTCAATCACCCTCTAACCTGTCCCTCAATCTCCCTCTAACCTGTTCTTCAATCACCCTCTAACCTGTTCTTCAATCACCCTTTAACCTGTTCTTCAATCACTCTCTATCCTGTTCTTCAATCACTCTCTAAGCTCGTCTTCAAACACCCTCTACCTGTTGTTCAATCACCCTCTAACCTGTCGCTCAATCACCCTCTAACCTATCCTTCAATCACCCTCTAACCTGTTCTTCAATCACCCTCTAACCTGTCCCTCAATCACCCTCCAACCTGTCCCTCAATCACCCTCCAACCTGTTCTTCAATCACCCTCTAACCTGTCCCTCAACCACCCTCTATCCTCTCCTTCAATCACCCTCTAACCTGTCCTTCAATCACCCTCTAACCTGTCCTTCAATCACCCTCTAACCTGTCCTTCAATCACCCTCTCACCTGTCCCTCAATCACCCTGTAACCTGTTCTTCAATCACCCTCTAACCTGTCCCTCAATCACCCTCTAACCTGTTCTTCAATCACCCTGTAACCTATCCCTCAATCACCCTCTAACCTGTTCTTCAATCACCCTCTAACCTGTCCCGCAATCACCCTGTAACCTGTTCTTCAACCACCCTCTAACCTGTCCTTCAATCACCCCCTAACCTGTCCCTCAATCATCCTCTAACCTGATCTTCAATCACCCTCTAACCTGTTCTTCAATCATCCTCTAACCTGTTCTTCAATCAGCCTCTAACGTGTTTTCAATCACCCTCGTACCTGTTCGTCAATCACCCTCTAACCTGTTCTTCAATCACCCTCGAACCTGTTCCTCAATCACCCTCTAACCTGTTCTTCAATCACCCTCTAACCTGTTCTTCAATCACCCTCTAACCTGTCCCTCAGTCACCCTCTAACCTGTCCTTCAATCACCCTCTAACCTGTTCTTCAATCACCCTCTAACCTGTCCCTCAGTCACCCTCTAACCTGTCCCTCAATCACCCTCTAAACTGTTCTTCAATCACCCGCTAACCTGTCCATCAATCACCCTCTAACCTGTCTTCAATCACCCTCTAACCTGTTCTTCAATCACCCTCTAACCTGTCCTTCAATCATCTTCTAACCTGTTCTTCAATCACCCTCTAACCTGTTCTTCAATCACCCTCGAATCTGTTCCTCAATCACCCTCTAACCTGTTCTTCAATCACCCTCTAACCTGTTCTTCAATCACCCTCTAACCTGTTCCTCAGTCACCCTCTAACCTGTCTCTCAATCACCCTCTAACCTGTTCTTCAATCACCCTCTAACATATCCCTCAATCACCCTCTAACCTGTCCGTCAATCACACTCTAACCTGTTCTTCAATCACCCTCTAACCTGTCCTTCAATCACCCTCTAACCTGTCTCTCAATCAACCTCTAACCTGTTCTTCAATCACCCTCTAACCTGTCCCTCAATCACCCTCTAACCTGTCCTTCAATCACCCTCTAACCTGTTCTTCAATCACCCTCTAACCAGTCCTTCTATCACCCTCTAACCTGTCCTTCAATCACCCTCTAACCTGCCCCTCAATCACCCTCTAACCTGTTCTTCAATCACCCTCCAACCTGTTCCTCAATCACTCTCTAACCTGTTCTTTAATCACCCTCTAACCTGTTCTTCAATCACCCTCTAAACTGTTCTTCAATCACGCTCTAACCTGTTCTTCAATCACCCTCTAACCTGTCCCTCAATCTCCCTCTAACCTGTTCTTCAATCACCCTCTAACCTGTTCTTCAATCACCCTCTATCCTATTCTTCAATCACCCTCTATCCTGTTCTTCAATCACCCTCTAACCTGTTCTTCAATCACCATCTAACCTGTTCTTCAATCACTCTCTATCCTGTTCTTCAATCACTCTCTAACCTCGTCTTCAATCACCCTCTAAACTGTTCTTCAATCACGCTCTAACCTGTTCTTCAATCACCCACTAACCTGTTCTTCAATCACCCTCTAACCTGTCCCTCAATCTCCCTCTAACCTGTTCTTCAATCACCCTCTATCCTGTTCTTCAATCACCCTCTAACCTGTTCTTCAATCAACATCTAACCTGTCCCTCAATCACCCTCTAACCTGTCGCTCAATCACTCTCTAACCTGTTCTTCAATCACCCTCTAACCTGTTCATCAATTACACTCTATCCTGTTCTTCAATCACTCTCTATCCTCGTCTTCAATCACCCTCTACCTGTTGTTCAATCACCCTCTAACCTGTCCTTCAATCACCCTCTAACCTGTTCTTCAATCACCCTCTAACCTGTCCCTCAATCACCCTCTAACCTATCCTTCAATCACCCTCTAACCTGTCCTTCAATCACCCTCTAACCTGTTCTTCAATCACCCTCTAACCTGTACCTCAATCACCCTCGAACCTGTTCTTCAATCACCCTCTAACCTGTTCTTCAATCACCCTCTAACCTGTCCTTCAATCACCCTCTAACCTGTCCCTCAATCACCCTCTAACCTGTCCCTCAACCACCCTCTAACCTGTCCCTCAATCACCCTCTAACCTGTCCTTCAATCACCCTCTAACCTGTTCTTCAATCACCCTCTAACCTGTCCTACAATCACCCTCTAAACTGCCCCTCAATCACCCTCAAACCTGTTCTTCAATCACCCTCTAACCTGTCCCTCAGTCACCCGCTAACCTGTCCCTCAATCACCCTCAAACCTGTTCTTCAATCACCCTCTAACCTGTCCCTCAATCTCCCTCTCACCTGTTCTTTATTCACCCTCTCACCTGTCCCTCAATCACCCTCTAACCTGTTCTTCAATAACCCTCTAACCTGTCCTTCAATCACCATCTAACCTGCCCCTCAATCACCCTCTAACCTGTTCTTCAATCACCCTCTAACCTGTTCCTCAATCACCCTCTAACCTGTTCTTCAATCACCCTCTAACCTGTTCTTCAATCACCCTCTAAACTGTTCTTCAATCACCCACTAACCTGTTCTTCAATCACCCTCTAACCTGTCACTCAATCTCCCTCTAACCTGTTCTTCAATCACCCTCTAACCTGTTCTTCAATCACCCTCTATCCTGTTCTTCAATCACCCTCTAACCTGTTCTTCAATCACCATCTAACCTGTCCCTCAATCACCCTCTAACCTGTCCCTCAATCACCCTCTAACCTGTCGCTCAATCACCCTCTAACCTGTTCTTCAATCACCCTCTAACCTGTTCTTCAATCACTCTCTATCCTGTTCTTCAATCACTCTCTAACCTCGTCTTCAAACACCCTCTACCTGTTGTACAATCAGCCTCTAACCTGTCCCTCAATCACCCTCTAATCTGCACGTCAATCACCCTCTCACCTTTTCTATAATCACCATCTAACCTGTCCCTCAGTCACCCTCTAAACTGTTCCTCAATCACCGTCTAACCTGTCCCTCAGTCACCCTCTAAACGGTTCTTCAATCACCCTCTCACCTGTTCCTCAATCACCCTCTAACCTGTCCCTCAATCACCCTCTAAACTGTCCTTCAATCACCCTCTAACCTGTTCTTCAATCACGCTCTAACCAGTCCTTCAATCACCCTCTAACCAGTCCTTCAATCACCCTCTAACCTGTCCTTCAATCACCCTCTAACCTGCCCCTCAATCACCCTCTAACCTGTTCTTCAATCACCCTCTAACCTGTTCCTCAATCACCCTCTAACCTGTTCTTCAATCACCCTCTAACCTGTTCTTCAATCACCCTCTAACCTGTCCCTCAATCACCCTCTAACCTGTTCTTCAATCACCCTCTATCCTGTTCTTCAATCTCCCTCTATCCTTTTCTTCAATCACCCTCTATCCTGTTCTTCAGTCACCCTCTAACCTGTTCTTCAATCACCATCTAACCTGTCCCTCAATCACCCTCTAACCTGTCGCTCAATCACCCTCTAACCTGTTCTTCAATCACCCTCTAACCTGTTCTTCAATCACTGTCTATCCTGTTCTTCAATCACTCTCTAACCTCGTCTTCAAACACCCTCTACCTGTTCTTCAATCACTCTCTAACCTGTTCTTCAATCACCCTCTAACCTGTTCTTCAATCACCCTCTACCCTGTTCTTCAATCACCCTCTATCTTGTTCTTCAATCACCCACTAACCTGTTCTTCAATCACCCTCTAACCTGTCCCTCAATCACCCTCTAACCTGTTCTTCAATCACCCTCTAACCTGTTCTTCAATCACCCTCTAACCTGTCCTTCAATCACCCTCTAACCTGTTCTTCAATCACCCTCTAACCTGTCGGTCAATCACCCACTAACCTATCCTTCAATCATCCTCTAACCTGTTCTTCAATCACCCTCTAACCTGTCCCTCAATCACCCTCCAACCTGTTCTTCAATCGCCCTCTAACCTGTACCTCAATCACCCTCGAACATGTTCTTCAATCACCCTCTAACCTGTCCCTCAATCACCATCTAACCTGTCCCTCAATCACCCTCTAAACTGCCCCTCAATCACCCTGTTACCTGTTCTTCAATCACCCTCTTACCTGTTCTTCAATCAGCCTCTAACCTGTCCCTCAATCACCCTCTAATCTGTCCGTCAATCACCCTCTCACCTTTTCTATAATCACCATCTAACCTGTCCCTCAGTCACCCTCTAAACTGTTCCTCAATCACCCTCTAACCTGTCCCTCAGTCACCCTCTAAACGTTTCTTCAATCACCCTCTAACCTGTTCCTCAATCACCCTCTAACCTGTCCCTCAATCACCCTCTAAACTGCCCTTCAATCACGCTCTAACCTGTTCTTCAATCACCCTCTAACCAGTCCTTCAATCACCCTCTAACCTGTCCTTCAATCACCCTCTAACCTGCCCCTCAATCACCCTCTAACCTGTTCTTCAATCACCCTCTAACCTGTTCCTCAATCACCCTCTAACCTGTTCTTCAATCACCCTGTAACCTGTTCTTCAATCACCCCCTAAACTGTTCTTCAATCACCCACTAACCTGTTCTTCAATCACCCTCTAACCTGTCCCTCAATCTCCCTCTAACCTGTTCTTCAATCACCCTCTAACCTGTTCTTCAATCACCCTCTATCCTGTTCTTCAATCACCCTCTATCCTGTTCTTCAATCACCCTCTAACCTGTTCTTCAATCACCATCTAACCTGTCCCTCAATCACCCTCTAACCTGTCGCTCAATCACCCTCTAACGTGTTCTTCAATCACCCTTTAACCTGTTCGTCAATCACTCTCTATCCTGTTCTTCAATCACTCTCTAACCTCGTCTTCAAACACCCTCTACCTGTTGTTCAATCACCCTCTAACCTGTTCTTCAATCACCATCTAACCTGTCCCTCAATCACCCTCTAACCTGTCGCTCAATCACCCTCTAACGTGTTCTTCAATCACCCTTTAACCTGTTCGTCAATCACTCTCTATCCTGTCCTTCAATCACCATCTAACCTGTTCTTCAAACACCCTCTAACCTGTCCCTCAATCACCCTCCAACCTGTCCCTCAATCACCCTCCAACCTGTTCTTCAATCACCCTCTAACCTGTCCCTCAATCACCCTCTGTCCTCTCCTTCAATCACCCTCGAACCTGTCCTTCAATCACCCTCTAACCTGTCCTTCAATCACCCTCTCACCTGTCCCTCAATCACCCTGTAACCTGTTCTTCAATCACCCTCTAACCTGTCCCTCAATCACTTTCTAACCTGTTCTTCAATCACCCTCTAACCTATCCCTCAATCACCCTCTAACCTGTTCTTCAATCACCCTCTAACCTGTCCCTCAATCACCCTGTAACCTGATTTTCAACCACCCTCTAACCTGTCCTTCAATCACCCTCTAACCTGTCCCTTAATCACCCTCTAACCTGATCTTCAATCACCCTCTAACCTGTTCTTCAATCATCCTCTAACCTGTTCTTCAATCAGCCTCTAACGTGTTCTTCAATCACCCTCGGACCTGTTCGTCAATCACCCTCTAACCTGTTCTTCAATCACCCTCTAACCTGTCCCGCAATCACCCTGTAACCTGTTCTTCAACCACCCTCTAACCTGTCCTTCAATCACCCTCTAATCTGTCCCTCAATCATCCTCTAACCTGATCTTCAATCACCCTCTAACCTGTTCTTCAATCATCCTCTAACCTGTTCTTCAATCAGCCTCTAACGTGTTTTCAATCACCCTCGTACCTGTTCGTCAATCACCCTCTAACCTGTTCTTCAATCACCCTCGAACCTGTTCCTCAATCACCCTCTAACCTGTTCTTCAATCACCCTCTAACCTGTTCTTCAATCACCCTCTAACCTGTCCCTCAGTCACCCTCTAACCTGTCCTTCAATCACCCTCTAACCTGTTCTTCAATCACCCTCTAACCTGTCCCTCAGTCACCCTCTAACCTGTCCCTCAATCACCCTCTAAACTGTTCTTCAATCACCCGCTAACCTGTCCATCAATCACCATCTAACCTGTCTTCAATCACCCTCTAACCTGTTCTTCAATCACCCTCTAACCTGTCCTTCAATCATCTTCTAACCTGTTCTTCAATCACCCTCTAACCTGTTCTTCAATCACCCTCGAATCTGTTCCTCAATCACGCTCTAACCTGTTCTTCAATCACCCTCTAACCTGTTCTTCAATCACCCTCTAACCTGTTCCTCAGTCACCCTCTAACCTGTCTCTCAATCACCCTCTAACCTGTTCTTCAATCACCCTATAACTTATCCCTCAATCACCCTCTAACCTGTCCGTCAATCACACACTAACCTGTTCTTCAATCACCCTCTAACCTGTCCTTCAATCACCCTCTAACCTGTCCCTCAATCAACCTCTAACCTGTTCTTCAATCACCCTCTAACCTGTCCCTCAATCACCCTCTAACCTGTCCTTCAATCACCCTCTAACCTGTTCTTCAATCACCCTCTAACCAGTCCTTCTATCACCCTCTAACCTGTCCTTCAATCACCCTCTAACCTGCCCCTCAATCACCCTCTAACCTGTTCTTCAATCACCCTCCAACCTGTTCCTCAATCACTCTCTAACCTGTTCTTTAATCACCCTCTAACCTGTTCTTCAATCACCCTCTAAACTGTTCTTCAATCACGCTCTAACCTGTTCTTCAATCACCCTCTAACCTGTCCCTCAATCTCCCTCTAACCTGTTCTTCAATCACCCTCTAACCTGTTCTTCAATCACCCTCTATCCTATTCTTCAATCACCCTCTATCCTGTTCTTCAATCACCCTCTAACCTGTTCTTCAATCACCATCTAACCTGTTCTTCAATCACTCTCTATCCTGTTCTTCAATCACTCTCTAACCTCGTCTTCAATCACCCTCTAAACTGTTCTTCAATCACGCTCTAACCTGTTCTTCAATCACCCACTAACCTGTTCTTCAATCACCCTCTAACCTGTCCCTCAATCTCCCTCTAACCTGTTCTTCAATCACCCTCTATCCTGTTCTTCAATCACCCTCTAACCTGTTCTTCAATCAACATCTAACCTGTCCCTCAATCATCCTCTAACCTGTCGCTCAATCACTCTCTAACCTGTTCTTCAATCACCCTCTAACCTGTTCATCAATTACACTCTATCCTGTTCTTCAATCACTCTCTATCCTCGTCTTCAATCACCCTCTACCTGTTGTTCAATCACCCTCTAACCTGTCCTTCAATCACCCTCTAACCTGTTCTTCAATCACCCTCTAACCTGTCCCTCAATCACCCTCTAACCTATCCTTCAATCACCCTCTAACCTGTCCTTCAATCACCCTCTAACCTGTTCTTCAATCACCCTCTAACCTGTACCTCAATCACCCTCGAACCTGTTCTTCAATCACCCTCTAACCTGTCCTTCAATCACCCTCTAACCTGTCCATCAATCACCCTCTAACCTGTCCCTCAACCACCCTCTAACCTGTCCCTCAATCACCCTCTAACCTGTCCTTCAATCACCCTCTAACCTGTTCTTCAATCACCCTCTAACCTGTACCTCAATCACCCTCTAACCTGTTCTTCAATCACCCTCTAACCTGTCCTTCAATCACCCTCTAACCTGTTCTTCAATCACCCTCTAACCTGTTCTTCAATCACCCTCTAACCTGTCCTTCAATCACCCTCTAACCTGTCCCTCAACCACCCTCTAACCTGTCCCTCAATCACCCTCTAACCTGTCCTTCAATCACCCTCTAACCTGTTCTTCAATCACCCTCTAACCTGTCCTACAATCACCCTCTAAACTGCCCCTCAATCATCCTCAAACCTGTTCTTCAATCACCCTCTAACCTGTCCCTCAGTCACCCGCTAACCTGTCCCTCAATCACCCTCAAACCTGTTCTTCAATCACCCTCTAACCTGTCCCTCAATCTCCCTCTCACCTGTTCTTTATTCACCCTCTCACCTGTCCCTCAATCACCCTCTAACCTGTTCTTCAATCACCCTCTAACCTGTCCTTCAATCACCATCTAACCTGCCCCTCAATCACCCTCTAACCTGTTCTTCAATCACCCTCTAACCTGTTCCTCAATCACGCTCTAACCTGTTCTTCAATCACCCTCTAACCAGTCCTTCAATCACCCTCTAACCTGTCCTTCAATCACCCTCTAACCTGCCCCTCAATCACCCTCTAACCTGTTCTTCAATCACCCTCTAACCTGTTCCTCAATCACCCTCTAACCTGTTCTTCAATCACCCTGTAACCTGTTCTTCAATCACCCTCTAAACTGTTCTTCAATCACCCACTAACCTGTTCTTCAATCACCCTCTAACCTGTCCCTCAATCTCCCTCTAACCTGTTCTTCAATCACCCTCTAACCTGTTCTTCAATCACCCTCTATCCTGTTCTTCAATCACCCTCTATCCTGTTCTTCAATCACCCTCTAACCTGTTCTTCAAACACCATCTAACCTGTCCCTCAATCACCCTCTAACCTGTCGCTCAATCACCCTCTAACGTGTTCTTCAATCACCCTTTAACCTGTTCGTCAATCACTCTCTATCCTGTTCTTCAATCACTCTCTAACCTCGTCTTCAAACACCCTCTACCTGTTGTTCAATCACCCTCTAACCTGTCCTTCAATCACCCTCTAACCTGTTCTTCAATCACCCTCTAACCTGTCCCTCAATCACCCTCCAACCTGTCCCTCAATCACCCGCCAACCTGTTCTTCAATCACCCTCTAACCTGTCCCTCAATCACCCTCTGTCCTCTCCTTCAATCACCCTCGAACCTGTCCTTCAATCACCCTCTAACCTGTCCTTCAATCACCCTCTCACCTGTCCCTCAATCACCCTGTAACCTGTTCTTCAATCACCCTCTAACCTGTCCCTCAATCACTTTCTAACCTGTTCTTCAATCACCCTCTAACCTATCCCTCAATCACCCTCTAACCTGTTCTTCAATCACCCTCTAACCTGTCCCTCAATCACCCTGTAACCTGTTCTTCAACCACCCTCTAACCTGTCCTTCAATCACCCTCTAACCTGTCCCTCAATCACCCTCTAACCTGATCTTCAATCACCCTCTAACCTGTTCTTCAATCATCCTCTAACCTGTTCTTCAATCAGCCTCTAACGTGTTCTTCAATCACCCTCGGACCTGTTCGTCAATCACCCTCTAACCTGTTCTTCAATCACCCTCGAACCTGTTCCTTAATCACCCTCTAACCTGTTCTTCAATCACCCTCTAACCTGTTCTTCAATCACCCTCTAACCTGTCCCTCAGTCACCCTCTAACCTGTCCTTCAATCACCCTCTAACCTGTTCTTCAATCACCCTCTAACCTGTCCCTCAGTCACCCTCTAACCTGTCTTCAATCACCCTCTAACCTGTTCTTCAATCACCCTCTAACCTGTCCTTCAATCACCTTCTAACCTGTTCTTCAATCACCCTCGAACCTGTTCTTCAATCACCCTCGAACCTGTTCCTCAATCACCCTCTAACCTGTTCTTCAATCACCCTCGAACCTGTTCCTCAATCACCCTCTAACCTGTTCTTCAATCACCCTCTAACCTGTCCTTAAATCACCCTCTAACCTGTCCCTCAATCAAACTCTAACCTGTTCTTCAATCACCCTCTAACCTGTCCGTCAATCAAACTCTAACCTGTTCTTCAATCACCCTCTAACCTGTCCTTAAATCACCCTCTAACCTGTCCCTCAATCAACCTCTAACCTGTCCCTCAATCACCCTCTAACCTGTCTTCAATCACCCTCTAACCTGTCCCTCATTCATCCGCTAACCTGTCCCTCAATCACCATCTAACATGTCCCTCAATCACACTCTTACCTTTCCTTCAATCACCCTCTAACCTGTTCTTCAATCACCCTCTAAACTGTTCTTCAATCACGCTCTAACCTGTTCTTCAATCACCCACTAACCTGTTCTTCAATCACCCTCTAACCTGTCCCTCAATCTCACTCTCACCTGTTCTTCAATCACCCTCTAACCTGTTCTTCAATCACCCTCTATCCTGTTCTTCAATCACCCTCTATCCTGTTCTTCAATCACCCTCTAACCTGTTCTTCAATCAACATCTAACCTGTTCTTCAATCACCCTCTAACCTGTTCCTCAGTCACCCTCTAACCTGTCCCTCAATCACCCTCTAACCTGTCTTCAATCACCCTCTAACCTGTCCCTCATTCATCCGCTAACCTGTCCCTCAATCACCATCTAACCTGTCCCTCAATCACACTCTTACCTTTCCTTCAATCACCCTCTAACCTGTTCTTCAATCACCCTCTAAACTTTTCTTCAATCACGCTCTAACCTGTCCCTCAGTCACCCTCTAACCTGTCTTCAATCACCCTCTAACCTGTTCTTCAATCACCCTCTAACCTGTCCTTCAATCACCTTCTAACCTGTTCTTCAATCACCCTCTAACATGTTCTTCAATCACCCTCGAACCTGTTCCTCAATCACCCTCTAACCTGTTCTTCAATCACCCTCTAACCTGTTCTTCAATCACCCTCTAACCTGTTCCTCAGTCACCCTCTAACCTGTCTCTCAATCACCCTCTAACCTGTTCTTCAATCACCCTCTAACATGTCCCTCAATCACCCTCTAACCTGTCCGTCAATCACCATCTAACCTGTCCTTCAATCACCCTCTAACCTGTTCTTCAATCACCCTCTAACCTGTCCATCAATCACCCTCTAACCTGTCTTCAATCACCCTCTAACCTGTTCTTCAATCACCCTCTAACCTGTCCTTCAATCACCTTCTAACCTGTTCTTCAATCACCCTCTAACCTGTTCTTCAATCACCCTCGAACCTGTTCCTCAATCACCCTCTAACCTGTTCTTCAATCACCCTCTAACCTGTCCTTCAATCACCCTCTAACCTGTTCCTCAGTCACCCTCTAACCTGTCTCTCAATCACCCTCTAACCTGTTCTTCAATCACCCTCTAACATGTCCCTCAATCACCCTCTAACCTGTCCGTCAATCACACTCTAACCTGTTCTTCAATCACCCTCTAACCTGTTCTTCAATCACCCTCTAACCTGTCCTTCAATCACCCTCTAACCTGTCCCTCAATCACCCTCTAACCTGTCTTCAATCACCCTCTAACCTGTCCCTCATTCATCCGCTAACCTGTCCCTCAATCACCATCTAACCTGTCCCTCAATCACACTCTTACCTTTCCTTCAATCACCCTCTAACCTGTTCTTCAATCACCCTCTAAACTGTTCTTCAATCACGCTATAACCTGTTCTTCAATCACCCACTAACCTGTTCTTCAATCACCCTCTAACCTGTCCCTCAATCTCACTCTCACCTGTTCTTCAATCACCCTCTAACCTGTTCTTCAATCACCCTCTATCCTGTTCTTCAATCACCCTCTATCCTGTTCTTCAATCACCCTCTAACCTGTTCTTCAATCAACATCTAACCTGTCCCTCAATCACCCTCTAACCTGTCGCTCAATCACCCTCTAACCTGTTCTTCAATCACCCTCCAACCTGTTCTTCAATCACCCTCTAACCTGTCCCTCAATCACTATCTAACCTGTTCTTCAATCACCCTCTATCCTCTCCTTCAATCACCCTCTAACCTGTTCTTCAATCACCCTCTAACCTGTACCTCAATCACCCTCGAACATGTTCTTCAATCACCCTCTAACCTGTTCTTCAATCACCCTCTAACCTGTCCCTCAATCACCCTCTAACCTGTCCCTCAACCAACCTCTAACCTGTCCCTCAATCACCCTCTAACCTGTCCTTCAATCACCCTCGAACCTGTTCTTCAATCACCCTCTAACCAGTCCTACAATCACCCTCTAAACTGCCCCTCAATCACCCTCTTACCTGTTCTTCAATCACTAACTAACCTGTTCTTCAATCACTCTCTAACCTGTCCCTCAGTCACCCTCTAACCTGTCCCTCAATCACCCTCTAAACTGTTCTTCAATCACCCGCTAACCTGTCCATCAATCACCCTCTAACCTGTCTTCAATCACCCTCTAACCTGTTCTTCAATCACCCTCTAACCTGTCCTTCAATCATCTTCTAACCTGTTCTTCAATCACCCTCTAACCTGTTCTTCAATCACCCTCGAATCTGTTCCTCAATCACCCTCTAACCTGTTCTTCAATCACCCTCTAACCTGTTCTTCAATCACCCTCTAACCTGTTCCTCAGTCACCCTCTAACCTGTCTCTCAATCACCCTCTAACCTGTTCTTCAATCACCCTCTAACATATCCCTCAATCACCCTCTAACCTGTCCGTCAATCACACTCTAACCTGTTCTTCAATCACCCTCTAACCTGTCCTTCAATCACCCTCTAACCTGTCCCTCAATCAACCTCTAACCTGTTCTTCAATCACCCTCTAACCTGTCCCTCAATCACCCTCTAACCTGTCCTTCAATCACCCTCTAACCTGTTCTTCAATCACCCTCTAACCAGTCCTTCTATCACCCTCTAACCTGTCCTTCAATCACCCTCTAACCTGCCCCTCAATCACCCTCTAACCTGTTCTTCAATCACCCTCCAACCTGTTCCTCAATCACTCTCTAACCTGTTCTTTAATCACCCTCTAACCTGTTCTTCAATCACCCTCTAAACTGTTCTTCAATCACGCTCTAACCTGTTCTTCAATCACCCTCTAACCTGTCCCTCAATCTCCCTCTAACCGGTTCTTCAATCACCCTCTAACCTGTTCTTCAATCACCCTCTATCCTATTCTTCAATCACCCTCTATCCTGTTCTTCAATCACCCTCTAACCTGTTCTTCAATCACCATCTAACCTGTTCTTCAATCACTCTCTATCCTGTTCTTCAATCACTCTCTAACCTCGTCTTCAATCACCCTCTAAACTGTTCTTCAATCACGCTCTAACCTGTTCTTCAATCACCCACTAACCTGTTCTTCAATCACCCTCTAACCTGTCCCTCAATCTCCCTCTAACCTGTTCTTCAATCACCCTCTATCCTGTTCTTCAATCACCCTCTAACCTGTTCTTCAATCAACATCTAACCTGTCCCTCAATCACCCTCTAACCTGTCGCTCAATCACTCTCTCACCTGTTCTTCAATCACCCTCTAACCTGTTCATCAATTACACTCTATCCTGTTCTTCAATCACTCTCTATCCTCGTCTTCAATCACCCTCTACCTGTTGTTCAATCACCCTCTAAACTGCCCCTCAATCACCCTCAAACCTGTTCTTCAATCACCCTCTAACCTGTCCCTCAGTCACCCGCTAACCTGTCCCTCAATCACCCTCAAACCTGTTCTTCAATCACCCTCTAACCTGTCCCTCAATCTCCCTCTCACCTGTTCTTTATTCACCCTCTCACCTGTCCCTCAATCACCCTCTAACCTGTTCTTCAATCACCCTCTAACCTGTCCTTCAATCACCATCTAACCTGCCCCTCAATCACCCTCTAACCTGTTCTTCAATCACCCTAACCTGTTCCTCAATCACCCTCTAACCTGTTCTTCAATCACCCTCTAACCTGTTGTTCAATCACCCTCTAAACTGTTCTTCAATCACCCACTAACCTGTTCTTCAATCACCCTCTAACCTGTCACTCAATCTCCCTCTAACCTGTTCTTCAATCACCCTCTAACCTGTTCTTCAATCACCCTCTATCCTGTTCTTCAATCACCCTCTAACCTGTTCTTCAATCACCATCTAACCTGTCCCTCAATCACCCTCTAACCTGTCCCTCAATCACCCTCTAACCTGTCGCTCAATCACCCTCTAACCTGTTCTTCAATCACCCTCTAACCTGTTCTTCAATCACTCTCTATCCTGTTCTTCAATCACTCTCTAACCTCGTCTTAAAACACCCTCTACCTGTTGTACAATCAGCCTCTAACCTGTCCCTCAATCACCCTCTAATCTGCACGTCAATCACCCTCTCACCTTTTCTATAATCACCATCTAACCTGTCCCTCAGTCACCCTCTAAACTGTTCCTCAATCACCGTCTAACCTGTCCCTCAGTCACCCTCTAAACGGTTCTTCAATCACCCTCTCACCTGTTCCTCAATCACCCTCTAACCTGTCCCTCAATCACCCTCTAAACTGTCCTTCAATCACCCTCTAACCTGTTCTTCAATCACGCTCTAACCAGTCCTTCAATCACCCTCTAACCAGTCCTTCAATCACCCTCTAACCTGTCCTTCAATCACCCTCTAACCTGCCCCTCAATCACCCTCTAACCTGTTCTTCAATCACCCTCTAACCTGTTCCTCAATCACCCTCTAACCTGTTCTTCAATCACCCTCTAACCTGTTCTTCAATCACCCTCTAACCTGTCCCTCAATCACCCTCTAACCTGTTCTTCAATCACCCTCTATCCTGTTCTTCAATCTCCCTCTATCCTTTTCTTCAATCACCCTCTATCCTGTTCTTCAATCACCCTCTAACCTGTTCTTCAATCACCATCTAACCTGTCCCTCAATCACCCTCTAACCTGTCGCTCAATCACCCTCTAACCTGTTCTTCAATCACCCTCTAACCTGTTCTTCAATCACTGTCTATCCTGTTCTTCAATCACTCTCTAACCTCGTCTTCAAACACCCTCTACCTGTTCTTCAATCACTCTCTAACCTGTTCTTCAATCACCCTCTAACCTGTTCTTCAATCACCCTCTACTCTGTTCTTCAATCACCCTCTATCTTGTTCTTCAATCACCCACTAACCTGTTCTTCAATCACCCTCTAACCTGTCCCTCAATCACCCTCTAACCTGTTCTTCAATCACCCTCTAACCTGTTCTTCAATCACCCTCTAACCTGTCCTTCAATCACCCTCTAACCTGTTCTTCAATCACCCTCTAACCTGTCGCTCAATCACCCACTAACCTATCCTTCAATCATCCTCTAACCTGTTCTTCAATCACCCTCTAACCTGTCCCTCAATCACCCTCCAACCTGTTCTTCAATCGCCCTCTAACCTGTACCTCAATCACCCTCGAACATGTTCTTCAATCACCCTCTAACCTGTCCCTCAATCACCATCTAACCTGTCCCTCAATCACCCTCTAAACTGCCCCTCAATCACCCTGTTACCTGTTCTTCAATCACCCTCTTACCTGTTCTTCAATCAGCCTCTAACCTGTCCCTCAATCACCCTCTATTCTGTCCGTCAATCACCCTCTCACCTTTTCTATAATCACCATCTAACCTGTCCCTCAGTCACCCTCTAAACTGTTCCTCAATCACCCTCTAACCTGTCCCTCAGTCACCCTCTAAACGTTTCTTCAATCACCCTCTAACCTGTTCCTCAATCACCCTCTAACCTGTCCCTCAATCACCCTCTAAACTGCCCTTCAATCACGCTCTAACCTGTTCTTCAATCACCCTCTAACCAGTCCTTCAATCACCCTCTAACCTGTCCTTCAATCACCCTCTAACCTGCCCCTCAATCACCCTCTAACCTGTTCTTCAATCACCCTCTAACCTGTTCCTCAATCACCCTCTAACCTGTTCTTCAATCACCCTGTAACCTGTTCTTCAATCACCCTCTAAACTGTTCTTCAATCACCCACTAACCTGTTCTTCAATCACCCTCTAACCTGTCCCTCAATCTCCCTCTAACCTGTTCTTCAATCACCCTCTAACCTGTTCTTCAATCACCCTCTATCCTGTTCTTCAATCACCCTCTATCCTGTTCTTCAATCACCCTCTAACCTGTTCTTCAATCACCATCTAACCTGTCCCTCAATCACCCTCTAACCTGTCGCTCAATCACCCTCTAACGTGTTCTTCAATCACCCTTTAACCTGTTCGTCAATCACTCTCTATCCTGTTCTTCAATCACTCTCTAACCTCGTCTTCAAACACCCTCTACCTGTTGTTCAATCACCCTCTAACCTGTTCTTCAATCACCATCTAACCTGTCCCTCAATCACCCTCTAACCTGTCGCTCAATCACCCTCTAACGTGTTCTTCAATCACCCTTTAACCTGTTCGTCAATCACTCTCTATCCTGTCCTTCAATCACCCTCTAACCTGTTCTTCAAACACCCTCTAACCTGTCCCTCAATCACCCTCCAACCTGTCCCTCAATCACCCTCCAACCTGTTCTTCAATCACCCTCTAACCTGTCCCTCAATCACCCTCTGTCCTCTCCTTCAATCACCCTCGAACCTGTCCTTCAATCACCCTCTAACCTGTTCTTCAAACACCCTCTAACCTGTCCCTCAATCACCCTCCAACCTGTCCCTCAATCACCCTCCAACCTGTTCTTCAATCACCCTCTAACCTGTCCCTCAATCACCCTCTGTCCTCTCCTTCAATCACCCTCGAACCTGTCCTTCAATCATCCTCTAACCTGTTCTTCAATCAGCCTCTAACGTGTTCTTCAATCACCCTCGGACCTGTTCGTCAATCACCCTCTAACCTGTTCTTCAATCACCCTCGAACCTGTTCCTTAATCACCCTCTAACCTGTTCTTCAATCACCCTCTAACCTGTTCTTCAATCACCCTCTAACCTGTCCCTCAGTCACCCTCTAACCTGTCCTTCAATCACCCTCTAACCTGTTCTTCAATCACCCTCTAACCTGTCCCTCAGTCACCCTCTAACCTGTCTTCAATCACCCTCTAACCTGTTCTTCAATCACCCTCTAACCTGTCCTTCAATCACCTTCTAACCTGTTCTTCAATCACCCTCTAACCTGTTCTTCAATCACCCTCGAACCTGTTCCTCAATCACCCTCTAACCTGTTCTTCAATCACCCTCTAACCTGTTCTTCAATCACCCTCTAACCTGTTCCTCAGTCACCCTCTAACCTGTTCTTCAATCACCCTCTAAATGTCCCTCAATCACCCTCTAACCTGTCCGTCAATCAAACTCTAACCTGTCCCTCAATCAACCTCTAACCTGTTCTTCAATCACCCTCTAACCTGTCCCTCAATCACCCTCTATCCTGTTCTTCAATCACCCTCTATCCTGTTCTTCAATCACCCTCTAACCTGTTCTTCAATCACCATCTAACCTGTCCCTCAATCACCATCTAACCTGTCGCTCAATCACCCTCTAACCTGTTCTTCAATCACCCTCTAACCTGTTCTTCAATCACTCTCTATCCTGTTCTTCAATCACTGTCTCACCTCGTCTTCAAACACCCTCTACCTGTTGTTCAATCAGCCTCTAACCTGTCCCTCAATCACCCTCTAATCTGTCCGTCAATCACCCTCTCACCTTTTCTATAATCACCATCTAACCTGTCCCTCAGTCACCCTCTAAACTGTTCCTCAATCACCCTCTAACTTGTCCCTCAGTCACCCTCTAAACTGTCCTTCAATCACCCTCTAACCTGTTCTTCAATCACCCTCTAACCTGTCCTTCAATCACCCTCTAACCTGTCCTTCAATCACCCTCTAAACTGTCCTTCAATCACCCTCTAACCTGTTCTTCAATCACCCTCTAACCTGTCCTTCAATCACCCTCTAACCTGTCCTTCAATCACCCTCTAACCTGCCCCTCAATCACCCTCTAACCTGTTCTTCAATCACCCTCTAACCTGTTCCTCAATCACCCTCTAACCTGTTCTTCAATCACCCTCTAAACTGTTCTTCAATCACCCACTAACCTGTTCTTCAATCACCCTCTAACCTGTCCCTCAATCTCCCTCTAACCTGTTCTTCAATCACCCTCTAACCTGTTCTTCAATCACCCTTTAACCTGTTCTTCAATCACTCTCTATCCTGTTCTTCAATCACTCTCTAAGCTCGTCTTCAAACACCCTCTACCTGTTGTTCAATCACCCTCTAACCTGTCCTTCAATCACCCTCTAACCTGTTCTTCAAACACCCTCTAACCTGTCGCTCAATCACCCTCTAACCTATCCTTCAATCACCCTCTAACCTGTTCTTCAATCACCCTCTAACCTGTCCCTCAATCACCCTCCAACCTGTCCCTCAATCACCCTCCAACCTGTTCTTCAATCACCCTCTAACCTGTCCCTCAATCACCCTCTATCCTCTCCTTCAATCACCCTCTAACCTGTCCTTCAATCACCCTCTAACCTGTCCTTCAATCACCCTCTAACCTGTCCTTCAATCACCCTCTCACCTGTCCCTCAATCACCCTGTAACCTGTTCTTCAATCACCCTCTAACCTGTCCCTCAATCACCCTCTAACCTGTTCTTCAATCACCCTGTAACCTATCCCTCAATCACCCTCTAACCTGTTCTTCAATCACCCTCTAACCTGTCCCGCAATCACCCTGTAACCTGTTCTTCAACCACCCTCTAACCTGTCCTTCAATCACCCTCTAACCTGTCCCTCAATCATCCTCTAACCTGATCTTCAATCACCCTCTAACCTGTTCTTCAATCATCCTCTAACCTGTTCTTCAATCAGCCTCTAACGTGTTTTCAATCAACCTCGTACCTGTTCGTCAATCACCCTCTAACCTGTTCTTCAATCACCCTCGAACCTGTTCCTCAATCACCCTCTAACCTGTTCTTCAATCACCCTCTAACCTGTTCTTCAATCACCCTCTAACCTGTCCCTCAGTCACCCTCTAACCAGTCCCTCAATCACCCTCTAAACTGTTCTTCAATCACCCGCTAACCTGTCCATCAATCACCATCTAACCTGTCTTCAATCACCCTCTAACCTGTTCTTCAATCACCCTCTAACCTGTCCTTCAATCATCTTCTAACCTGTTCTTCAATCACCCTCTAACCTGTTCTTCAATCACCCTCGAATCTGTTCCTCAATCACGCTCTAACCTGTTCTTCAATCACCCTCTAACCTGTTCTTCAATCACCCTCTAACCTGTTCCTCAGTCACCCTCTAACCTGTCTCTCAATCACCCTCTAACCTGTTCTTCAATCACCCTATAACATATCCCTCAATCACCCTCTAGCCTGTCCGTCAATCACACTCTAACCTGTTCTTCAATCACCCTCTAACCTGTCCTTCAATCACCCTCTAACCTGTCCCTCAATCAACCTCTAACCTGTTCTTCAATCACCCTCTAACCTGTCCCTCAATCACCCTCTAACCTGTCCTTCAATCACCCTCTAACCTGTTCTTCAATCACCCTCTAACCAGTCCTTCTATCACCCTCTAACCTGTCCTTCAATCACCCTCTAACCTGCCCCTCAATCACCCTCTAACCTGTTCTTCAATCACCCTCCAACCTGTTCCTCAATCACTCTCTAACCTGTTCTTTAATCACCCTCTAACCTGTTCTTCAATCACCCTCTAAACTGTTCTTCAATCACGCTCTAACCTGTTCTTCAATCACCCTCTAACCTGTCCCTCAATCTCCCTCTAACCTGTTCTTCAATCACCCTCTAACCTGTTCTTCAATCACCCTCTATCCTATTCTTCAATCACCCTCTATCCTGTTCTTCAATCACCCTCTAACCTGTTCTTCAATCACCATCTAACCTGTTCTTCAATCACTCTCTATCCTGTTCTTCAATCACTCTCTAACCTCGTCTTCAATCACCCTCTAAACTGTTCTTCAATCACGCTCTAACCTGTTCTTCAATCACCCACTAACCTGTTCTTCAATCACCCTCTAACCTGTCCCTCAATCTCCCTCTAACCTGTTCTTCAATCACCCTCTATCCTGTTCTTCAATCACCCTCTAACCTGTTCTTCAATCAACATCTAACCTGTCCCTCAATCACTCTCTAACCTGTTCTTCAATCACCCTCTAACCTGTTCATCAATTACACTCTATCCTGTTCTTCAATCACTCTCTATCCTCGTCTTCAATCACCCTCTACCTGTTGTTCAATCACCCTCTAACCTGTCCTTCAATCACCCTCTAACCTGTTCTTCAATCACCCTCTAACCTGTCCCTCAATCACCCTCTAACCTATCCTTCAATCACCCTCTAACCTGTCCTTCAATCACCCTCTAACCTGTTCTTCAATCACCCTCTAACCTGTACCTCAATCACCCTCGAACCTGTTCTTCAATCACCCTCTAACCTGTCCTTCAATCACCCTCTAACCTGTCCCTCAACCACCCTCTAACCTGTCCCTCAACCACCCTCTAACCTGTCCCTCAATCACCCTCTAACCTGTCCTTCAATCACCCTCTAACCTGTTCTTCAATCACCCTCTAACCTGTACCTCAATCACCCTCTAACCTGTTCTTCAATCACCCTCTAACCTGTCCTTCAATCACCCTCTAACCTGTCCCTCAACCACCCTCTAACCTGTCCCTCAATCACCCTCTAACCTGTCCTTCAATCACCCTCTAACCTGTTCTTCAATCACCCTCTAACCTGTCCTACAATCACCCTCTAAACTGCCCCTCAATCATCCTCAAACCTGTTCTTCAATCACCCTCTAACCTGTCCCTCAGTCACCCGCTAACCTGTCCCTCAATCACCCTCAAACCTGTTCTTCAATCACCCTCTAACCTGTCCCTCAATCTCCCTCTCACCTGTTCTTTATTCACCCTCTCACCTGTCCCTCAATCACCCTCTAACCTGTTCTTCAATCACCCTCTAACCTGTCCTTCAATCACCATCTAACCTGCCCCTCAATCACCCTCTAACCTGTTCTTCAATCACCCTCTAACCTGTTCCTCAATCACGCTCTAACCTGTTCTTCAATCACCCTCTAACCAGTCCTTCAATCACCCTCTAACCTGTCCTTCAATCACCCTCTAACCTGCCCCTCAATCACCCTCTAACCTGTTCTTCAATCACCCTCTAACCTGTTCCTCAATCACCCTCTAACCTGTTCTTCAATCACCCTGTAACCTGTTCTTCAATCACCCTCTAAACTGTTCTTCAATCACCCACTAACCTGTTCTTCAATCACCCTCTAACCTGTCCCTCAATCTCCCTCTAACCTGTTCTTCAATCACCCTCTAACCTGTTCTTCAATCACCCTCTATCCTGTTCTTCAATCACCCTCTATCCTGTTCTTCAATCACCCTCTAACCTGTTCTTCAATCACCATCTAACCTGTCCCTCAATCACCCTCTAACCTGTCGCTCAATCACCCTCTAACGTGTTCTTCAATCACCCTTTAACCTGTTCGTCAATCACTCTCTATCCTGTTCTTCAATCACTCTCTAACCTCGTCTTCAAACACCCTCTACCTGTTGTTCAATCACCCTCTAACCTGTCCTTCAATCACCCTCTAACCTGTTCTTCAAACACCCTCTAACCTGTCGCTCAATCACCCTCTAACCTATCCTTCAATCACCCTCTAACCTGTTCTTCAATCACCCTCTAACCTGTCCCTCAATCACCCTCCAACCTGTCCCTCAATCACCCGCCAACCTGTTCTTCAATCACCCTCTAACCTGTCCCTCAATCACCCTCTGTCCTCTCCTTCAATCACCCTCGAACCTGTCCTTCAATCACCCTCTAACCTGTCCTTCAATCACCCTCTCACCTGTCCCTCAATCACCCTGTAACCTGTTCTTCAATCACCCTCTAACCTGTCCCTCAATCACTTTCTAACCTGTTCTTCAATCACCCTCTAACCTATCCCTCAATCACCCTCTAACCTGTTCTTCAATCACCCTCTAACCTGTCCCTCAATCACCCTGTAACCTGTTCTTCAACCACCCTCTAACCTGTCCTTCAATCACCCTATAACCTGTCCCTCAATCACCCTCTAACCTGATCTTCAATCACCCTCTAACCTGTTCTTCAATCATCCTCTAACCTGTTCTTCAATCAGCCTCTAACGTGTTCTTCAATCACCCTCGGACCTGTTCGTCAATCACCCTCTAACCTGTTCTTCAATCACCCTCGAACCTGTTCCTTAATCACCCTCTAACCTGTTCTTCAATCACCCTCTAACCTGTCCTTCAATCACCCTCTAACCTGTCCCTCAGTCACCCTCTAACCTGTCCTTCAATCACCCTCTAACCTGTTCTTCAATCACCCTCTAACCTGTCCCTCAGTCACCTTCTAACCTGTTCTTCAATCACCCTCTAACCTGTTCTTCAATCACCCTCGAACCTGTTCCTCAATCACCCTCTAACCTGTTCTTCAATCACCCTCTAACCTGTTCTTCAATCACCCTCTAACCTGTTCCTCAGTCACCCTCTAACCTGTTCTTCAATCACCCTCTAAATGTCCCTCAATCACCCTCTAACCTGTCCGTCAATCAAACTCTAACCTGTTCTTCAATCACCCTCTAACCTGTCCTTAAATCACCCTCTAACCTGTCCCTCAATCAACCTCTAACCTGTCCCTCAATCACCCTCTAACCTGTCTTCAATCACCCTCTAACCTGTCCCTCATTCATCCGCTAACCTGTCCCTCAATCACCATCTAACATGTCCCTCAATCACACTCTTACCTTTCCTTCAATCACCCTCTAACCTGTTCTTCAATCACCCTCTAAACTGTTCTTCAATCACGCTCTAACCTGTTCTTCAATCACCCACTAACCTGTTCTTCAATCACCCTCTAACCTGTCCCTCAATCTCACTCTCACCTGTTCTTCAATCACCCTCTAACCTGTTCTTCAATCACCCTCTATCCTGTTCTTCAATCACCCTCTATCCTGTTCTTCAATCACCCTCTAACCTATTCTTCAATCAACATCTAACCTGTTCTTCAATCACCCTCTAACCTGTTCCTCAGTCACCCTCTAACCTGTCCCTCAATCACCCTCTAACCTGTCTTCAATCACCCTCTAACCTGTCCCTCATTCATCCGCTAACCTGTCCCTCAATCACCATCTAACCTGTCCCTCAATCACACTCTTACCTTTCCTTCAATCACCCTCTAACCTGTTCTTCAATCACCCTCTAAACTTTTCTTCAATCACGCTCTAACCTGTCCCTCAGTCACCCTCTAACCTGTCTTCAATCACCCTCTAACCTGTTCTTCAATCACCATCTAACCTGTCCTTCAATCACCTTCTAACCTGTTCTTCAATCACCCTCTAACATGTTCTTCAATCACCCTCGAACCTGTTCCTCAATCACCCTCTAACCTGTTCTTCAATCACCCTCTAACCTGTTCTTCAATCACCCTCTAACCTGTTCCTCAGTCACCCTCTAACCTGTCTCTCAATCACCCTCTAACCTGTTCTTCAATCACCCTCTAACATGTCCCTCAATCACCCTCTAACCTGTCCGTCAATCACCATCTAACCTGTCCTTCAATCACCCTCTAACCTGTTCTTCAATCACCCTCTAACCTGTCCATCAATCACCCTCTAACCTGTCTTCAATCACCCTCTAACCTGTTCTTCAATCACCCTCTAACCTGTCCTTCAATCACCTTCTAACCTGTTCTTCAATCACCCTCTAACCTGTTCTTCAATCACCCTCGAACCTGTTCCTCAATCACCCTCTAACCTGTTCTTCAATCACCCTCTAACCTGTCCTTCAATCACCCTCTAACCTGTTCCTCAGTCACCCTCTAACCTGTCTCTCAATCACCCTCTAACCTGTTCTTCAATCACCCTCTAACATGTCCCTCAATCACCCTCTAACCTGTCCGTCAATCACACTCTAACCTGTTCTTCAATCACCCTCTAACCTGTTCTTCAATCACCCTCTAACCTGTCCTTCAATCACCCTCTAACCTGTCCCTCAATCACCCTCTAACCTGTCTTCAATCACCCTCTAACCTGTCCCTCATTCATCCGCTAACCTGTCCCTCAATCACCATCTAACCTGTCCCTCAATCACACTCTTACCTTTCCTTCAATCACCCTCTAACCTGTTCTTCAATCACCCTCTAAACTGTTCTTCAATCACGCTATAACCTGTTCTTCAATCACCCACTAACCTGTTCTTCAATCACCCTCTAACCTGTCCCTCAATCTCACTCTCACCTGTTCTTCAATCACCCTCTAACCTGTTCTTCAATCACCCTCTATCCTGTTCTTCAATCACCCTCTATCCTGTTCTTCAATCACCCTCTAACCTGTTCTTCAATCAACATCTAACCTGTCCCTCAATCACCCTCTAACCTGTCGCTCAATCACCCTCTAACCTGTTCTTCAATCACCCTCCAACCTGTTCTTCAATCACCCTCTAACCTGTCCCTCAATCACTATCTAACCTGTTCTTCAATCACCCTCTAACCTGTACCTCAATCACCCTCGAACATGTTCTTCAATCACCTTCTAACCTGTTCTTCAATCACCCTCTAACCTGTCCCTCAATCACCCTCTAACCTGTCCCTCAACCAACCTCTAACCTGTCCCTCAATCACCCTCTAACCTGTCCTTCAATCACCCTCGAACCTGTTCTTCAATCACCCTCTAACCAGTCCTACAATCACCCTCTAAACTGCCCCTCAATCACCCTCTTACCTGTTCTTCAATCACTAACTAACCTGTTCTTCAATCACCCTCTATCCTGTTCCTCAATCACACTCTAACCTGTTCTTTAATCACCTTCTAACCTGTTCTTCAATCACCCTCTAACCTGTTCTTCAATCACCATCTATTCTGTTCTTCAATAACCCTCTAACATGTTCTTCAATCACCCTCTAACCTGTTCTTCAATCACCCTCTAACCTGTCCCTCAGTCACCCTCTAACCTGTCCCTCAATCAACCTCAAACCTGTTCTTCAATCACCCTCTAACCTGTCCCTCAATCTCCCTCTAACCTGTTCTTCAATCACCCTCTAACCTGTCCTTACATCACCCTCTAACCTGTCCCTCAATCACCCTCTAACCTGTTCTTCAATCACCCTCTAACCTGTTCTTCAATCACCCTCGAACCTGTTCCTCAATCACCCTCTAACCTGTTCTTCAATCACCCTCGAACTTGTTCCTTAATCAACCTCTAACCTGTTCTTCAATCATCCTCTAACCTGTTCTTCAATCACCCTCTAACCTGTTCCTCAGTCACCCTCTAACCTGTCTCTCAATCACCCTCTAACCTGTTCTTCAATCACCCTCTAAACTGTCCCTCAATCACCCTCTAACCTGTCTTCAATCACCCTCTAACCTGTCCCTCAATCATCCGCTAACCTGTCCCTCAATCACCATCTAACCTGTCCTCAATCACACTCTTACCTTTCCTTCAATCACCCTCGAACCTGTTCTTCAATCACCCTCCAACCTGTTCTTCAATCACCCTCTAACCTGACCTTCAATCACCCTCTAACCTGTCCTTCAATCACCCCCTAACCTGCCCCTCAATCACCATCTCACCTGTTTTTCAATCATCCTCTAACCTGTTCTTCAATCACCCTCTAACCTGTTCTTCAATCACCCTCGAACCTGTTCCTCTATCACCCTCAAACCTGTTCTTCAATCACACTCTAACCTGTCCTTCAATCACCCTTGAACCTGTTCCTCAATCACCCTCTAACCTGTTCTTTAATCACCCTCTATCCTGTTCCTCAATCACCCTCTAACCTGTTCTTCAATCACCCTCTAACCTGTCCCTCAATCACCCTCTAACCTGTCCATCAATCACCCTCTAACCTGTCCCTCAATCACCCTCTAACCTGTCCTTCAATCACCCTCTAAACTGCCCCTCAACCACCCTCTTACCTGTTCTTCAATCACCCTCTAACCTGTTCCTCAATCACACTCTAACCTGTTCTTTAATCACCCTTTAACCTGTCCTTCAATCACCCTCTAACCTGTTCCTCAATCACTCTAACCTGTTCTTTAATCACCCTCGAACCTGTTCCTCAATCACCCTCTAACCTGTTCTTCAATCACCCTCTAACCTGAACCTCAATCACCCTCTAACCTGTTCTTCAATCACCCTCTAACCTGTTCTTCAATCACCCTCTAAACTGTTCTTCAATCACGCTCTAACCTGTTCTTCAATCACCCACTAACCTGTTCTTCAATCACCCTCTAAGCTGTCCCTCAATCTCCCTCTAACCTGTTCTTCAATCACCCTCTAACCTGTTCTTCAATCACCCTCTATCCTGTTCTTCAATCACCCTCTATCCTGTTCTTCAATCACCCTCTAACCTTTTCTTCAATCACCATCTAACCTGTCCCTCAATCACCCTCTAACCTGTTCTTCAATCACCCACTAACCTGTTCTTCAATCACCCTCTAACCTGTCCCTCAATCACCCTCTAACCTGTCGCTCAATCACCCTCTAACCTGTTCTTCAATCACCCTCTAACCTGTTCTTCAATCACTCTCTATCCTGTTCTTCAATCACTCTCTAACCTCGTCTTCAAACACCCTCTACCTGTTGTTCAATCACCCTCTAACCTGTCCTTCAATCATCCTCTGACCTGTTCTTCAATCACCTTCTAACCTGTCGCTCAATCACCCTCTAACCTGTTCTTCAATCACCCTCTAACCTGTTCTTCAATCACCCTCTAACCTGTCCCTCAATCACCCTCCAACCTGTTCTTCAATCACCCTCTAACCTGTCCCTCAATCACCCTCTATCCTCTCCTTCAATCACCCTCTAACCTGTTCTTCAATCACCCTCTAACCTGTACCTCAATCACCCTCGAACATGTTCTTCAATCACCCTCTAACCTGTTCTTCAATCACCCTCTAACCTGTCCCTCAATCACCCTCCAACCTGTTCTTCAATCACCCTCTAACCTGTCCCTCAATCACCATCTAACCTGTCCTTCAATCACCCTCTATCCTCTCCTTCAATCACCCTCTAACCTGTTCTTCAATCACCCTCTAACCTGTCCCTCAATCACCCTCCAACCTGTTCTTCAATCACCCTCTAACCTGTCCCTCAATCACCCTCTAACCTGTTCTTCAATCACCCTCTAACCTGTTCTTCAATCACTCTCTATCCTGTTCTTCAATCACTCTCTAACCTCGTCTTCAAACAGCCTCTACCTGTTGTTCAATCACCCTCTAACCTGTCCTTCAATCACCCTCTAACCAGTTCTTCAATCACCTTCTAACCTGTCGCTCAATCACCCTCTAACCTATCCTTCAATCACCCTCTAACCTGTTCTTCAATCACCCTCTAACCTGGCCCTCAATCACCCTCCAACCTGTTCTTCAATCACCCTCTAACCTGTCCCTCAATCACCTTCTAACCTGTCGATCAATCACCCTCTAACCTATCCTTCAATCACCCTCTAACCTGTTCTTCAATCACCCTCTAACCTGTACCTCAATCACCCTCGAACATGTTCTTCAATCACCCTCTAACCTGTTCTAAAATCACCCTCTAACCTGTCCCTCAATCACCCTCTAACCTGTCCCTCAACCACCCTCTAACCTGTCCCTCAATCACCCTCTAACCTGTCCTTCAATCACCCTCTAACCTGTTCTTCAATCACCCTCTAAATGTCCTACAATCACCCTCTAAACTGCCCCTCAATCACCCTCTTACCTGTTCTTCAATCACTATCTAACCTGTTCTTCAATCACCCTCTAACCTGTACCTCAATCACCCTCGAACATGTTCTTCAATCACCCTCTAACCTGTTCTAAAATCACCCTCTAACCTGTCCCTCAATCACCCTCGAACCTGTCCCTCAACCACCCTCTAACCTGTCCCTCAATCACCCTCTAACCTGTCCTTCAATCACCCTCTAACCTGTTCTTCAATCAACCTCTAAATGTCCTACAATCACCCTCTATCCTGTTCCTCAATCACCCTCTAACCTGTTCTTCAATCACCCTCTAACCTGTCCCTCAGTCACCCTCTAACCTGTCCATCAATCACCCTCTAACCTGTCCCTCAATCACCCTCTAACCTGTCCTTCAATCACCCTCTAAACTGCCCCTCAATCACCCTCTTACCTGTTCTTCAATCACCCTCTAACCTGTTCTTCAATCACCCTTTAACCTGTCCTTCAATCACCCTCTAACCTGTTCCTCAATCACACTCTAACCTGTTCTTTAATCACCCTCTATCCTGTTCTTCAATCACCCTCTAAGCTGTTCTTCAACCACCCTCTAACCTGTTCTACAATCACCCTCGTACCTGTTCTTCAATCAGCCTCTAACCTGTCCCTCAATCACCCTCTAATCTGTCCGTCAATCACCTTCTCACCTTTTCTATAATCACCATCTAATCTATCCCTCAGTCACCCTCTAAACTGTTCTTCAATCACCCTCTAACCTGTTCCTCAATCACCCTCTAACCTGTCCCTCAATCACCCTCTCAACTGTCCTTCAAACCCCCTCTAACCTGTTCTTCAATCACCCTCTAATCAGTCCTTCAATCACCCACTAACCTGTCCTTCAATCACCCTCTAACCTGCCCCTCAATCATCCTCTAACCTGTTCTTCAATCACCCTCTAACCTGTCCTCAATCACACTCTTACCTTTCCTTCAATCACCCTCGAACCTGTTCTTCAATCACCCTCTAACCTGTTCTTCAATCACCCTCTAACCTGACCTTCAATCACCCTCTAACCTGTCCTTCAATCACCCCCTAACCTGCCCCTCAATCACCATCTCACCTGTTTTTCAATCATCCTCTAACCTGTTCTTCAATCACCCTCTAACCTGTCCCTCAATCACCTTCTAACCTGTCGCTCAATCACCCTCTAACCTATCCTTCAATCACCCTCTAACCTGTTCTTCAATCACCCTCTAACCTGTCCCTCAATCACCCTCCAACCTGTTCTTCAATCACCCTCTAAGCTGTCCCTCAATCACCATCTAACCTGTCCTTCAATCACTCTCTATCCTCTCCTTCAATCACCCTCTAACCTGTTCTTCAATCACCCTCTAACCTGTACCTCAATCACCCTCGAACATGTTCTTCAATCACCCTCTAACCTGTTCTTCAATCACCCTCTAACCTGTCCCTCAATCACCCTCTAACCTGTCCCTCAACCACCCTCTAACCTGTCCCTCAATCACCCTCTAACCTGTCCTTCAATCACCCTCTAACCTGTTCTTCAATCACCCTCTAACCTGTCCCTCAGTCACCCTCTAACATGTCCCTCAATCACCCTCTCACCTGATCTTCAATCACCCTCTAACCTGTTCTTCAATCACCCTCGAACCTGTTCCTCAATCACCCTCAAACCTGTTCTTCAATCACACTCTAACCTGTCCTTCAATCACCTTCGAACCTGTTCCTCAATCACCCTCTAACCTGTTCTTTAATCACCCTCTATCCTGTTCCTCAATCACCCTCTAACCTGTTCTTCAATCACCCTCTAACCTGTCCCTCAGTCACCCTCTAACCTGTCCATCAATCACCCTCTAACCTGTCCCTCAATCACCCTCTAACCTGTCCTTCAATCACCCTCTAAACTGCCCCTCAATCACCCTCTTACCTGTTCTTCAATCACCCTCTAACCTGTTCTTCAATCATCCTTCAACCTGTCCTTCAATCACCCTCTAACCTGTTCCTCAATCACACTCTAACCTGTTCTTTAATCACCCTCTAACCTTTTCTTCAATCACCCTCTATCCTGTTCTTCAATCACCCTCTAAGCTGTTCTTCAACCACCCTCTAACCTGTTCTACAATCACCCTCGTACCTGTTCTTCAATCAGCCTCTAACCTGTCCCTCAATCACCCTCTAATCTGTCCGTCAATCACCCTCTAAACGGTTCTTCAATCACCCTCTAACCTGTTCCTCAATCACCCTCTAACCTGTCCCTCAATCACCCTCTCAACTGTCCTTCAATCACCCTCTAACCTGTTCTTCAATCACCCTCTAATCAGTCCTTCAATCACACACTAACCTGTCCTTCAATCACCCTCTAACCTGTTCTTCAATCACCCTCTAACCTGTTCTTCAATCACCCTCTAAATTGTTCTTCAATCACGCTCTAACCTGTTCTTCAATCACCCACTAACCTGTTCTTCAATCACCCTCAAACCTGTCCCTCAATCTCCCTCTAACCGTTCTTCAATCACCCTCTATCCTGTTCTTCAATCACCCTCTAACCTGTTCCTCAATCACACTCTAACCTGTTCTTTAATCACCCTCTATCCTGTTCTTCAATCATCCTCTAAGCTGTTCTTCAACCACCCTCTAACCTGTTCTACAATCACCCTCGTACCTGTTCTTCAATCAGCCTCTAACCTGTCCCTCAATCACCCTCTAATCTGTCCGTCAATCACCTTCTCACCTTTTCTATAATCACCATCTAACCTATCCCTCAGTCACCCTCTAAACTGTTCTTCAATCACCCTCTAACCTGTTCCTCAATCACCCTCTAACCTGTCCCTCAATCACCCTCTCAACTGTCCTTCAAACCCCCTCTAACCTGTTCTTCAATCACCCTCTAATCAGTCCTTCAATCACCCACTAACCTGTCCTTCAATCACCCTCTAACCTGCCCCTCAATCATCCTCTAACCTGTTCTTCAATCACCCTCTAACCTGTCCTCAATCACACTCTTACCTTTCCTTCAATCACCCTCGAACCTGTTCTTCAATCACCCTCTAACCTGTTCTTCAATCACCCTCTAACCTGACCTTCAATCACCCTCTAACCTGTCCTTCAATCACCCCCTAACCTGCCCCTCAATCACCATCTCACCTGTTTTTCAATCATCCTCTAACCTGTTCTTCAATCACCCTCTAACCTGTCCCTCAATCACCTTCTAACCTGTCGCTCAATCACCCTCTAACCTATCCTTCAATCACCCTCTAACCTGTTCTTCAATCACCCTCTAACCTGTCCCTCAATCACCCTCCAACCTGTTCTTCAATCACCCTCTAACCTGTCCCTCAATCACCATCTAACCTGTCCTTCAATCACCCTCTATCCTCTCCTTCAATCACCCTCTAACCTGTTCTTCAATCACCCTCTAACCTGTACCTCAATCACCCTCGAACATGTTCTTCAATCACCCTCTAACCTGTTCTTCAAACACCCTCTAACCTGTCCCTCAATCACCCTCTAACCTGTCCCTCAACCACCCTCTAACCTGTCCCTCAATCACCCTCTAACCTGTCCTTCAATCACCCTCTAACCTGTTCTTCAATCACCCTCTAACCTGTCCCTCAGTCACCCTCTAACATGTCCCTCAATCACCCTCTCACCTGATCTTCAATCACCCTCTAACCTGTTCTTCAATCACCCTCGAACCTGTTCCTCAATCACCCTCAAACCTGTTCTTCAATCACACTCTAACCTGTCCTTCAATCACCTTCGAACCTGTTCCTCAATCACCCTCTAACCTGTTCTTTAATCACCCTCTATCCTGTTCCTCAATCACCCTCTAACCTGTTCTTCAATCACCCTCTAACCTGTCCCTCAGTCACCCTCTAACCTGTCCATCAATCACCCTCTAACCTGTCCCTCAATCACCCTCTAACCTGTCCTTCAATCACCCTCTAAACTGCCCCTCAATCACCCTCTTACCTGTTCTTCAATCACCCTCTAACCTGTTCTTCAATCATCCTTCAACCTGTCCTTCAATCACCCTCTAACCTGTTCCTCAATCACACTCTAACCTGTTCTTTAATCACCCTCTAACCTTTTCTTCAATCACCCTCTATCCTGTTCTTCAATCACCCTCTAAGCTGTTCTTCAACCACCCTCTAACCTGTTCTACAATCACCCTCGTACCTGTTCTTCAATCAGCCTCTAACCTGTCCCTCAATCACCCTCTAATCTGTCCGTCAATCACCCTCTAAACGGTTCTTCAATCACCCTCTAACCTGTTCCTCAATCACCCTCTAACCTGTCCCTCAATCACCCTCTCAACTGTCCTTCAATCACCCTCTAACCTGTTCTTCAATCACCCTCTAATCAGTCCTTCAATCACACACTAACCTGTCCTTCAATCACCCTCTAACCTGTTCTTCAATCACCCTCTAACCTGTTCTTCAATCACCCTCTAAATTGTTCTTCAATCACGCTCTAACCTGTTCTTCAATCACCCACTAACCTGTTCTTCAATCACCCTCAAACCTGTCCCTCAATCTCCCTCTAACCGTTCTTCAATCACCCTCTATCCTGTTCTTCAATCTCCCTCTATCCTGTTCTTCAATCACCCTCTAACCTGTTCTTCAATCACCATCTAACCTGTCCCTCAATCACCCTCTAACCTGTTCTTCAATCACCCTCTAACCTGTTCTTCAATCACCCTCTAACCTGTTCTTCAAACACTCTCTATCCTGTTCTTCAATCACTCTCTAACCTCGTCTTCAAACACCCTCTACCTGTTGTTCAATCACCCTCTAACCTGTCCTTCAATCACCCTCTAACCTGTTCTTCAATCACCCTCTAACCTGTCGCTCAATCACCCTCTAACCTATCCTTCAATCACCCTCTAACCTGTTCTTCAATCACCCTCTAACCTGTCCATCAATCACCCTCCAACCTGTTCTTCAATCACCCTCTAACCTGTCCCTCAATGACCATCTAACATGTTCTTCAATCACCCTCTATCCTCTCCTTCAATCACCCTCTAACCTGTTCTTCAATCACCCTCTAACCTGTCCCTCAATCACCCTCTAACCTGTCCCTCAACCACCCTCTAACCTGTCCCTCAATCACCCTCTAACCTGTCCTTCAATTACCCTCTAACCTGTTCTTCAATCACCCTCTAACCTGTCCTACAATCACCCTCTAAACTGCCCCTCAATCACCCTCTTACCCGTTCTTCAATCACTATCTAACCTGTTCTTCAATCACCCTCTATCCTGTTCCTCAATCACACTCTAACCTGTTCTTCAATCACCCTCTAAGCTGTTCCTCAATCACCCTCTAACCTGTCCCTCAATCACTCTCTAACCTGTTCTTCAATCACCCTCTCACCTGTCCCTCAATCACCCTGTAACCTGTTCTTCAATCACCCTCTAACCTGTCCCTCAATCATCCTGTAACCTGTTCTTCAACCACCCTCTAACCTGTCCTTCAATCACCCTCTAACCTGTTCTTCAATCATCCTCTAACCTGTTCTTCAATCAGCCTCTAACGTGTTCTTCAATCACCCTCGTACCTGTTCGTCAATCACCCACTAACCTGTTCTTCAATCACCCGCGAACCTGTTCCTCAATCACCCTCTAACCTGTTCTTCAATCACCCTCTAAGCTGTTCTTCAACCACCCTCTAACCTGTTCTACAATCACCCTCTAACCTCTTCTTCAATCACCCTCTATCCTGTTCTTCAATCACCCTCTAAGCTGTTCTTCAACCACCCTCTAACCTGTTCTACAATCACCCTCGTACCTGTTCTTCAATCAGCCTCTAACCTGTCCCTCAATCACCCTCTAATCTGTCCGTCAATCACCCTCTAAACTGTCCTTCAATCACGCTCTAACCTGTTCTTCAATCACTCTAACCAGTCCTTCAATCACCCTCTAACCTGTCCTTCAATCACCCTCTAACCTGCCCCTCAATCACCCTCTAACCTGTTCTTCAATCACCCTCTAACCTGTTCCTCAATCACCCTCTAACCTGTTCTTCAATTTCCCGCTAACCTGTTCTTCAATCACCCTCTAAACTGTTCTTCAATCACGCTCTAACCTGTTCTTCAATCACCCACTAACCTGTTCTTCAATCACCCTCTAACCTGTCCCTCAATCACCCTCTAACCTGTTCTTCAATCACTCTCTATCCTGTTCTTCAATCACTCTCTAACCTCGTCATCAAACAGCCTCTACCTGTTGTTCAATCACCCACTAACCTGTCCTTCAATCACCCTCTAACCTGTTCTTCAATCACCCTCTCACCTGTCCCTCAATCACCCTCTAACCTATCCTTCAATCACCCTCTAACCTGTTCTTCAATCACCCTCTAACCTGTCCCTCAATCACCCTCCAACCTGTTCTTCAATCACCCTCTAACCTGTCCCTCAATCACCATCTAACCTGTTCTTCAATCACCCTCTATCCTCTCCTTCATATCATCCTCTAACCTGTTCTTCAATCACCCTCTAACCTGTCCCTCAATCACCCTCTAACCTGTCCCTCAATCACCCTCTAACCTGTCCCTCAACCACCCTCTAACCTGTCCCTCAATCACCCTCTAACCTGTCCTTCAATCACCCTCTAACCTTTTCTTCAATCACCCTCTAAACTGTCCTACAATCACCCTCTAAACTGCCCCTCAATCACCCTCTTACCTGTTCTTCAATCACTATCTAACCTGTTCTTCAATCACCCTCTATCTTGTTCCTCAATCACCCTCTAAGCTGTTCCTCAATCACCCTCTAAACTGTCCCTCAATCACCGTCTAACCTGTTCTTCAATCACCCGCTAACCTGTTCCTCAATCACCCTCTAACCTGTCCCTCAATCACCCTCTAACCTGTTCTTCAATCACCCTCTCACCTGTCCCTCAATCACCCTGTAACCTGTTCTTCAATCACCCTCTAACCTGTCCCTCAATCACTTTCTAACCTGTTCTTCAATCACCCTCTAACCTATCCCTCAATCACCCTCTAACCTGTTCTTCAATCACCCTCTAACCTGTTCTTCAATCATCCTCTAACCTGTTCTTCAATCAGCCTCTAACGTGTTCTTCAATCACCCTCGTACCTGTTCGTCAATCACCCTCTAACCTGTTCTTCAATCACCCTCGAACCTGTTCCTCAATCACCCTCTAACCTGTCCTTCAATCACCCTCTAACCTGTTCTTCAATCACCCTCTAACCTGTCCCTCAGTCACCCTCTAACCTGTCCTTCAATCACCCTCTAACCTGTTCTTCAATCACCCGCTAACCTTTCCCTCAGTCACCCTCTAACCTGTCCCTCAATCACCCTCTAACCTGTTCTTCAATCACCGTCTAACCTGTCCATCAATCACCATCTAACCTGTCTTCAATCACCCTCTAACCTGTTCTTCAATCACCCTCTAACCTGTTCTTCAATCACCCTCGAACCTGTTCCTCAATCATCCTCTAACCTGTTCTTCAATCACCCTCGAACCTGTTCCTCAATCAACCTCTAACCTGTTCTTCAATCACCCTCTAACCTGTTCTTCAATCACCCTCTAACCTCTTCCTCAGTCACCCTCTAACCTGTCTCTCAATCACCCTCTAACCTGTTCTTCAATCACCCTCTAACATATCTACCAATCACCCTCTAACCTGTCCGTCAATCACACTTTAACCTGTTCTTCAATCACCCTCTAACCTGTCCTTCAATCACCCTCAAACCTGTCCCTCAATCAGCCTCTAACCTGTTCTTCAATCACCCTCTAACCTGTCGCTCAATCACCCTCTAACCTGTCTTCAATCACCCTCTAACCTGTCCCTCAATCATCCGCTAACCTGTCCCTCAATCTCCCTCTAACCTGTTCTTTAATCACCCTCTCACCTGTCCCTCAATCACCCTCTAACCTGTTCTTCAATCACCCTCTAATCTGTCCTTCAATCATCCTCTAACCTGTCTCTCAATTACCCTCAAACCTGTTCTTCAATCACCCTCTAACCTGTCCTTCAATCACATTCTAACCTGTTCTTCAATCACCCTCTAACCTGTTCTTCAATCACCCTCGAACCTGTTCCTCAATCACCCTCTAACCTGTTCTTCAATCACCCTCTAACCTGTTCTTCAATCACCCTCTAACCTGTTCCTCAGTCACCCTCTAACCTGTCTCTCAATCACCCTCTAACCTGTTCTTCAATCACCCTCTAACATGTCCCACAATCACCCTCTAACCTGTTCTTCAATCACCCTCTAACCTGTTCTTCAATCACCCTCTAATCTGTTCCTCAGTCACCCTCTAACCTATCCTTCAATCACCCTCCAACCTGTTCTTCAATCACCCTCTAACCTGTCCCTCAATCACCCTCCAACCTGTTCTTCAATCACCCTCTAACCTGTCCCTCAATCACCATCTAACCTGTTCTTCAATCACCCTCTATCCTCTCCTTCATATCATCCTCTAACCTGTTCTTCAATCACCCTCTAACCTGTCCCTCAATCACCCTCTAACCTGTCCCTCAATCACCCTCTAACCTGTCCCTCAACCACCCTCTAACCTGTCCCTCAATCACCCTCTAACCTGTCCTTCAATCACCCTCTAACCTTTTCTTCAATCACCCTCTAACCTGTCCTACAATCACCCTCTAAACTGCCCCTCAATCACCCTCTTACCTGTTCTTCAATCACTATCTAACCTGTTCTTCAATCACCCTCTATCTTGTTCCTCAATCACCCTCTAAGCTGTTCCTCAATCACCCTCTAACCTGTCCCTCAATCACCCTCTAACCTGTTCTTCAATCACCCTCTCACCTGTCCCTCAATCACCCTGTAACCTGTTCTTCAATCACCCTCTAACCTGTCCCTCAATCACTTTCTAACCTGTTCTTCAATCACCCTCTAACCTATCCCTCAATCACCCTCTAACCTGTTCTTCAATCACCCTCTAACCTGTTCTTCAATCATCCTCTAACCTGTTCTTCAATCAGCCTCTAACGTGTTCTTCAATCACCCTCGTACCTGTTCGTCAATCACCCTCTAACCTGTTCTTCAATCACCCTCGAACCTGTTCCTCAATCACCCTCTAACCTGTCCTTCAATCACCCTCTAACCTGTTCTTCAATCACCCTCTAACCTGTCCCTCAGTCACCCTCTAACCTGTCCCTCAATCACCCTCTAACCTGTTCTTCAATCACCGTCTAACCTGTCCATCAATCACCATCTAACCTGTCTTCAATCACCCTCTAACCTGTTCTTCAATCACCCTCTAACCTGTTCTTCAATCACCCTCTAACCTGTTCTTCAATCACCCTCGAACCTGTTCCTCAATCATCCTCTAACCTGTTCTTCAATCACCCTCGAGCCTGTTCCTCAATCAACCTCTAACCTGTTCTTCAATCACCCTCTAACCTGTTCTTCAATCACCCTCTAACCTGTTCCTCAGTCACCCTCTAACCTGTCTCTCAATCACCCTCTAACCTGTTCTTCAATCACCCTCTAACGTATCTACCAATCACCCTCTAACCTGTCCGTCAATCACACTTTAACCTGTTCATCAATCACCCCTAACCTGTCCTTCAATCACCCTCAAACCTGTCCCTCAATCAGCCTCTAACCTGTTCTTCAATCACCCTCTAACCTGTCCCTCAATCACCCTCTAACCTGTCTTCAATCACCCTCTAACCTGTCCCTCAATCATCCGCTAACCTGTCCCTCAATCTCCCTCTAACCTGTTATTTAATCACCCTCTCACCTGTCCCTCAATCACCCTCTAACCTGTTCTTCAATCACCCTCTAATCTGTCCTTCAATCATCCTCTAACCTGTCTCTCAATTACCCTCAAACCTGTTCTTCAATCACCCTCTAACCTGTCCTTCAATCACATTCTAACCTGTTCTTCAATCACCCTCTAACCTGTTATTCAATCACCCTCTAACCTGTTCTTCAATCACCCTCTAACCTGTTCTTCAATCACCCTCTAACCTGTTCCTCAGTCACCCTCTAACCTGTCTCTCAATCACCCTCTAACCTGTTCTTCAATCACCCTCTAACATGTCCCTCAATCACCCTCTAACCTGTTCTTCAATCACCCTCTAACCTGTTCTTCAATCACCCTCTAATCTGTTCCTCAGTCACCCTCTAACCTGTCTCTCAATCACCCTCTAACCTGTTCTTCAATCACCCTCTAACATGTCCCTCAATCACCCTCTAATCTGTCCGTCAATCATCCTCTAACCTGTTCTTCAATCACCCTCGAACCTGTTCCTCAATCACCCTCTAACCTGTTCTTCAATCACCCTCGAACCTGTTCCTCAATCAACTTCTAATCTGTTCTTCAATCACCCTCTAACCTGTTCTTCAATCACCCTCTAACCTGTTCCTCAGTCACCCTCTAACCTGTCTCTCAATCACCCTCTAACCTGTTCTTCAATCACCCTCTAACATGTCCCTCAATCACCCTCTAATCTGTCTGTCAATCACCCTCTAACCTGTTCTTCAATCACCCTCTAACCTGTCCTTCAATCACCCTCGAACCTGTCCCTCAATCAACCTCTAACCTATCCTTCAATCACCCTCTAACCTGTTCTTCAATCACCCTCTAACCTGTCCCTCAATCACCCTCCAACCTGTTCTTCAATCACCCTCTAACCTGTCCCTCAATCACCATCTAACCTGTTCTTCAATCACCCTCTATCCTCTCCTTCATATCATCCTCTAACCTGTTCTTCAATCACCCTCTAACCTGTCCCTCAATCACCCTCTAACCTGTCCCTCAATCACCCTCTAACCTGTCCCTCAACCACCCTCTAACCTGTCCCTCAATCACCCTCTAACCTGTCCTTCAATCACCCTCTAACCTTTTCTTCAATCACCCTCTAACCTGTCCTACAATCACCCTCTAAACTGCCCCTCAATCACCCTCTTACCTGTTCTTCAATCACTATCTAACCTGTTCTTCAATCACCCTCTATCTTGTTCCTCAATCACCCTCTAAGCTGTTCCTCAATCACCCTCTAAACTGTCCCTCAATCACCGTCTAACCTGTTCTTCAATCACCCGCTAACCTGTTCCTCAATCACCCTCTAACCTGTCCCTCAATCACCCTCTAACCTGTTCTTCAATCACCCTCTCACCTGTCCCTCAATCACCCTGTAACCTGTTCTTCAATCACCCTCTAACCTGTCCCTCAATCACTTTCTAACCTGTTCTTCAATCACCCTCTAACCTATCCCTCAATCACCCTCTAACCTGTTCTTCAATCATCCTCTAACCTGTTCTTCAATCATCCTCTAACCTGTTCTTCAATCAGCCTCTAACGTGTTCTTCAATCACCCTCGTACCTGTTCGTCAATCACCCTCTAACCTGTTCTTCAATCACCCTCGAACCTGTTCCTCAATCACCCTCTAACCTGTCCTTCAATCACCCTCTAACCTGTTCTTCAATCACCCTCTAACCTGTCCCTCAATCACCATCTAACCTGTTCTTCAATCACCCTCTATCCTCTCCTTCATATCATCCTCTAACCTGTTCTTCAATCACCCTCTAACCTGTCCCTCAATCACCCTCTAACCTGTCCCTCAATCACCCTCTAACCTGTCCCTCAACCACCCTCTAACCTGTTCTTCAATCATCCTCTAACCTGTTCTTCAATCAGCCTCTAACGTGTTCTTCAATCACCCTCGTACCTGTTCGTCAATCACCCTCTAACCTGTTCTTCAATCACCCTCGAACCTGTTCCTCAATCACCCTCTAACCTGTTCTTCAATCACCCTCTAACCTGTTCTTCAATCACCCTCTAATCTGTTCCTCAGTCACCCTCTAACCTATCCTTCAATCACCCTCCAACCTGTTCTTCAATCACCCTCTAACCTGTCCCTCAATCACCCTCCAACCTGTTCTTCAATCACCCTCTAACCTGTCCCTCAATCACCATCTAACCTGTTCTTCAATCACCCTCTATCCTCTCCTTCATATCATCCTCTAACCTGTTCTTCAATCACCCTCTAACCTGTCCCTCAATCACCCTCTAACCTGTCCCTCAATCACCCTCTAACCTGTCCCTCAACCACCCTCTAACCTGTCCCTCAATCACCCTCTAACCTGTCCTTCAATCACCCTCTAACCTTTTCTTCAATCACCCTCTAACCTGTCCTACAATCACCCTCTAAACTGCCCCTCAATCACCCTCTTACCTGTTCTTCAATCACTATCTAACCTGTTCTTCAATCACCCCCTATCTTGTTCCTCAATCACCCTCTAAGCTGTTCCTCAATCACCCTCTAACCTGTCCCTCAATCACCCTCTAACCTGTTCTTCAATCACCCTCTCACCTGTCCCTCAATCACCCTGTAACCTGTTCTTCAATCACCCTCTAACCTGTCCCTCAATCACTTTCTAACCTGTTCTTCAATCACCCTCTAACCTATCCCTCAATCACCCTCTAACCTGTTCTTCAATCACCCTCTAACCTGTTCTTCAATCATCCTCTAACCTGTTCTTCAATCAGCCTCTAACGTGTTCTTCAATCACCCTCGTACCTGTTCGTCAATCACCCTCTAACCTGTTCTTCAATCACCCTCGAACCTGTTCCTCAATCACCCTCTAACCTGTCCTTCAATCACCCTCTAACCTGTTCTTCAATCACCCTCTAACCTGTCCCTCAGTCACCCTCTAACCTGTCCCTCAATCACCCTCTAACCTGTTCTTCAATCACCGTCTAACCTGTCCATCAATCACCATCTAACCTGTCTTCAATCACCCTCTAACCTGTTCTTCAATCACCCTCTAACCTGTTCTTCAATCACCCTCTAACCTGTTCTTCAATAACCCTCGAACCTGTTCCTCAATCATCCTCTAACCTGTTCTTCAATCACCCTCGAACCTGTTCCTCAATCAACCTCTAACCTGTTCTTCAATCACCCTCTAACCTGTTCTTCAATCACCCTCTAACCTGTTCCTCAGTCACCCTCTAACCTGTCTCTCAATCACCCTCTAACCTGTTCTTCAATCACCCTCTAACGTATCTACCAATCACCCTCTAACCTGTCCGTCAATCACACTTTAACCTGTTCATCAATCACCCCTAACCTGTCCTTCAATCACCCTCAAACCTGTCCCTCAATCAGCCTCTAACCTGTTCTTCAATCACCCTCTAACCTGTCCCTCAATCACCCTCTAACCTGTCTTCAATCACCCTCTAACCTGTCCCTCAATCATCCGCTAACCTGTCCCTCAATCTCCCTCTAACCTGTTATTTAATCACCCTCTCACCTGTCCCTCAATCACCCTCTAACCTGTTCTTCAATCACCCTCTAATCTGTCCTTCAATCATCCTCTAACCTGTCTCTCAATTACCCTCAAACCTGTTCTTCAATCACCCTCTAACCTGTCCTTCAATCACATTCTAACCTGTTCTTCAATCACCCTCTAACCTGTTATTCAATCACCCTCTAACCTGTTCTTCAATCACCCTCTAACCTGTTCTTCAATCACCCTCTAACCTGTTCCTCAGTCACCCTCTAACCTGTCTCTCAATCACCCTCTAACCTGTTCTTCAATCACCCTCTAACATGTCCCTCAATCACCCTCTAACCTGTTCTTCAATCACCCTCTAACCTGTTCTTCAATCACCCTCTAATCTGTTCCTCAGTCACCCTCTAACCTGTCTCTCAATCACCCTCTAACCTGTTCTTCAATCACCCTCTAACATGTCCCTCAATCACCCTCTAATCTGTCCGTCAATCATCCTCTAACCTGTTCTTCAATCACCCTCGAACCTGTTCCTCAATCACCCTCTAACCTGTTCTTCAATCACCCTCGAACCTGTTCCTCAATCAACCTCTAATCTGTTCTTCAATCACCCTCTAACCTGTTCTTCAATCACCCTCTAACCTGTTCCTCAGTCACCCTCTAACCTGTCTCTCAATCACCCTCTAACCTGTTCTTCAATCACCCTCTAACATGTCCCTCAATCACCCTCTAATCTGTCTGTCAATCACCCTCTAACCTGTTCTTCAATCACCCTCTAACCTGTCCTTCAATCACCCTCGAACCTGTCCCTCAATCAACCTCTAACCTATCCTTCAATCACCCTCTAACCTGTTCTTCAATCACCCTCTAACCTGTCCCTCAATCACCCTCCAACCTGTTCTTCAATCACCCTCTAACCTGTCCCTCAATCACCATCTAACCTGTTCTTCAATCACCCTCTATCCTCTCCTTCATATCATCCTCTAACCTGTTCTTCAATCACCCTCTAACCTGTCCCTCAATCACCCTCTAACCTGTCCCTCAATCACCCTCTAACCTGTCCCTCAACCACCCTCTAACCTGTCCCTCAATCACCCTCTAACCTGTCCTTCAATCACCCTCTAACCTTTTCTTCAATCACCCTCTAACCTGTCCTACAATCACCCTCTAAACTGCCCCTCAATCACCCTCTTACCTGTTCTTCAATCACTATCTAACCTGTTCTTCAATCACCCTCTATCTTGTTCCTCAATCACCCTCTAAGCTGTTCCTCAATCACCCTCTAAACTGTCCCTCAATCACCGTCTAACCTGTTCTTCAATCACCCGCTAACCTGTTCCTCAATCACCCTCTAACCTGTCCCTCAATCACCCTCTAACCTGTTCTTCAATCACCCTCTCACCTGTCCCTCAATCACCCTGTAACCTGTTCTTCAATCACCCTCTAACCTGTCCCTCAATCACTTTCTAACCTGTTCTTCAATCACCCTCTAACCTATCCCTCAATCACCCTCTAACCTGTTCTTCAATCATCCTCTAACCTGTTCTTCAATCATCCTCTAACCTGTTCTTCAATCAGCCTCTAACGTGTTCTTCAATCACCCTCGTACCTGTTCGTCAATCACCCTCTAACCTGTTCTTCAATCACCCTCGAACCTGTTCCTCAATCACCCTCTAACCTGTCCTTCAATCACCCTCTAACCTGTTCTTCAATCACCCCCTAACCTGTCCCTCAGTCAGCCTCTAACCTGTCCTTCAATCACCCTCTAACCTGTTCTTCAATCACCCGCTAACCTGTCCCTCAGTCACCCTCTAACCTGTCCCTCAATCACCCTCTAACCTGTTCTTCAATCACCGTCTAACCTGTCCATCAATCACCATCTAACCTGTCTTCAATCACCCTCTAACCTGTTCTTCAATCACCCTCTAACCTGTTCTTCAATCACCCTCTAACCTGTTCTTCAATCACCCTCGAACCTGTTCCTCAATCATCCTCTAACCTGTTCTTCAATCACCCTCGAAACTGTTCCTCAATCAACCTCTAACCTGTTCTTCAATCACCCTCTAACCTGTTCTTCAATCACCCTCTAACCTCTTCCTCAGTCACCCTCTAACCTGTCTCTCAATCACCCTCTAACCTGTTCTTCAATCACCCTCTAACATATCTACCAATCACCCTCGAACCTGTCCGTCAATCACACTTTAACCTGTTCTTCAATCACCCTCTAACCTGTCCTTCAATCACCCTCAAACCTGTCCCTCAATCAGCCTCTAACCTGTTCTTCAATCACCCTCTAACCTGTCGCTCAATCACCCTCTAACCTGTCTTCAATCACCCTCTAACCTGTCCCTCAATCATCCGCTAACCTGTCCCTCAATCTCCCTCTAACCTGTTCTTTAATCACCCTCTCACCTGTCCCTCAATCACCCTCTAACCTGTTCTTCAATCACCCTCTAATCTGTCCTTCAATCATCCTCTAACCTGTCTCTCAATTACCCTCAAACCTGTTCTTCAATCACCCTCTAACCTGTCCTTCAATCACATTCTAACCTGTTCTTCAATCACCCTCTAACCTGTTCTTCAATCACCCTCGAACCTGTTCCTCAATCACCCTCTAACCTGTTCTTCAATCACCCTCTAACCTGTTCTTCAATCACCCTCTAACCTGTTCCTCAGTCACCCTCTAACCTGTCTCTCAATCACCCTCTAACCTGTTCTTCAATCACCCTCTAACATGTCCCACAATCACCCTCTAACCTGTTCTTCAATCACCCTCTAACCTGTTCTTCAATCACCCTCTAATCTGTTCCTCAGTCACCCTCTAACCTATCCTTCAATCACCCTCTAACCTGTTCTTCAATCACCCTCTAACCTGTCCCTCAATCACCCTCCAACCTGTTCTTCAGTCACCCTCTAACCTGTCCCTCAATCACCATCTAACCTGTTCTTCAATCACCCTCTATCCTCTCCTTCATATCATCCTCTAACCTGTTCTTCAATCACCCTCTAACCTGTCCCTCAATCACCCTCTAACCTGTCCCTCAATCACCCTCTAACCTGTCCCTCAATCATCCTCTAACCTGTTCTTCAATCACCCTCGAACCTGTTCCTCAATCACCCTCTAACCTGTTCTTCAATCACCCTCGAACCTGTTCCTCAATCAACCTCTAATCTGTTCTTCAATCACCCTCTAACCTGTTCTTCAATCACCCTCTAACCTGTTCCTCAGTCACCCTCTAACCTGTCTCTCAATCACCCTCTAACCTGTTCTTCAATCACCCTCTAACATGTCCCTCAATCACCCTCTAATCTGTCTGTCAATCACCCTCTAACCTGTTCTTCAATCACCCTCTAACCTGTCCTTCAATCACCCTCGAACCTGTCCCTCAATCAACCTCTAACCTATCCTTCAATCACCCTCTAACCTGTTCTTCAATCACCCTCTAACCTGTCCCTCAATCACCCTCCAACCTGTTCTTCAATCACCCTCTAACCTGTCCCTCAATCACCATCTAACCTGTTCTTCAATCACCCTCTATCCTCTCCTTCATATCATCCTCTAACCTGTTCTTCAATCACCCTCTAACCTGTCCCTCAATCACCCTCTAACCTGTCCCTCAATCACCCTCTAACCTGTCCCTCAACCACCCTCTAACCTGTCCCTCAATCACCCTCTAACCTGTCCTTCAATCACCCTCTAACCTTTTCTTCAATCACCCTCTAACCTGTCCTACAATCACCCTCTAAACTGCCCCTCAATCACCCTCTTACCTGTTCTTCAATCACTATCTAACCTGTTCTTCAATCACCCTCTATCTTGTTCCTCAATCACCCTCTAAGCTGTTCCTCAATCACCCTCTAAACTGTCCCTCAATCACCGTCTAACCTGTTCTTCAATCACCCGCTAACCTGTTCCTCAATCACCCTCTAACCTGTCCCTCAATCACCCTCTAACCTGTTCTTCAATCACCCTCTCACCTGTCCCTCAATCACCCTGTAACCTGTTCTTCAATCACCCTCTAACCTGTCCCTCAATCACTTTCTAACCTGTTCTTCAATCACCCTCTAACCTATCCCTCAATCACCCTCTAACCTGTTCTTCAATCATCCTCTAACCTGTTCTTCAATCATCCTCTAACCTGTTCTTCAATCAGCCTCTAACGTGTTCTTCAATCACCCTCGTACCTGTTCGTCAATCACCCTCTAACCTGTTCTTCAATCACCCTCGAACCTGTTCCTCAATCACCCTCTAACCTGTCCTTCAATCACCCTCTAACCTGTTCTTCAATCACCCCCTAACCTGTCCCTCAGTCAGCCTCTAACCTGTCCTTCAATCACCCTCTAACCTGTTCTTCAATCACCCGCTAACCTGTCCCTCAGTCACCCTCTAACCTGTCCCTCAATCACCCTCTAACCTGTTCTTCAATCACCGTCTAACCTGTCCATCAATCACCATCTAACCTGTCTTCAATCACCCTCTAACCTGTTCTTCAATCACCCTCTAACCTGTTCTTCAATCACCCTCTAACCTGTTCTTCAATCACCCTCGAACCTGTTCCTCAATCATCCTCTAACCTGTTCTTCAATCACCCTCGAAACTGTTCCTCAATCAACCTCTAACCTGTTCTTCAATCACCCTCTAACCTGTTCTTCAATCACCCTCTAACCTCTTCCTCAGTCACCCTCTAACCTGTCTCTCAATCACCCTCTAACCTGTTCTTCAATCACCCTCTAACATATCTACCAATCACCCTCGAACCTGTCCGTCAATCACACTTTAACCTGTTCTTCAATCACCCTCTAACCTGTCCTTCAATCACCCTCAAACCTGTCCCTCAATCAGCCTCTAACCTGTTCTTCAATCACCCTCTAACCTGTCGCTCAATCACCCTCTAACCTGTCTTCAATCACCCTCTAACCTGTCCCTCAATCATCCGCTAACCTGTCCCTCAATCTCCCTCTAACCTGTTCTTTAATCACCCTCTCACCTGTCCCTCAATCACCCTCTAACCTGTTCTTCAATCACCCTCGAACCTGTTCCTCAATCACCCTCTAACCTGTTCTTCAATCACCCTCTAACCTGTTCTTCAATCACCCTCTAACCTGTTCCTCAGTCACCCTCTAACCTGTCTCTCAATCACCCTCTAACCTGTTCTTCAATCACCCTCTAACATGTCCCACAATCACCCTCTAACCTGTTCTTCAATCACCCTCTAACCTGTTCTTCAATCACCCTCTAATCTGTTCCTCAGTCACCCTCTAACCTATCCTTCAATCACCCTCTAACCTGTTCTTCAATCACCCTCTAACCTGTCCCTCAATCACCCTCCAACCTGTTCTTCAGTCACCCTCTAACCTGTCCCTCAATCACCATCTAACCTGTTCTTCAATCACCCTCTATCCTCTCCTTCATATCATCCTCTAACCTGTTCTTCAATCACCCTCTAACCTGTCCCTCAATCACCCTCTAACCTGTCCCTCAATCACCCTCTAACCTGTCCCTCAATCATCCTCTAACCTGTTCTTCAATCACCCTCGAACCTGTTCCTCAATCACCCTCTAACCTGTTCTTCAATCACCCTCGAACCTGTTCCTCAATCAACCTCTAATCTGTTCTTCAATCACCCTCTAACCTGTTCTTCAATCACCCTCTAACCTGTTCCTCAGTCACCCTCTAACCTGTCTCTCAATCACCCTCTAACCTGTTCTTCAATCACCCTCTAACATGTCCCTCAATCACCCTCTAATCTGTCTGTCAATCACCCTCTAACCTGTTCTTCAATCACCCTCTAACCTGTCCTTCAATCACCCTCGAACCTGTCCCTCAATCAACCTCTAACCTATCCTTCAATCACCCTCTAACCTGTTCTTCAATCACCCTCTAACCTGTCCCTCAATCACCCTCCAACCTGTTCTTCAATCACCCTCTAACCTGTCCCTCAATCACCATCTAACCTGTTCTTCAATCACCCTCTATCCTCTCCTTCATATCATCCTCTAACCTGTTCTTCAATCACCCTCTAACCTGTCCCTCAATCACCCTCTAACCTGTCCCTCAATCACCCTCTAACCTGTCCCTCAACCACCCTCTAACCTGTCCCTCAATCACCCTCTAACCTGTCCTTCAATCACCCTCTAACCTTTTCTTCAATCACCCTCTAACCTGTCCTACAATCACCCTCTAAACTGCCCCTCAATCACCCTCTTACCTGTTCTTCAATCACTATCTAACCTGTTCTTCAATCACCCTCTATCTTGTTCCTCAATCACCCTCTAAGCTGTTCCTCAATCACCCTCTAAACTGTCCCTCAATCACCGTCTAACCTGTTCTTCAATCACCCGCTAACCTGTTCCTCAATCACCCTCTAACCTGTCCCTCAATCACCCTCTAACCTGTTCTTCAATCACCCTCTCACCTGTCCCTCAATCACCCTGTAACCTGTTCTTCAATCACCCTCTAACCTGTCCCTCAATCACTTTCTAACCTGTTCTTCAATCACCCTCTAACCTATCCCTCAATCACCCTCTAACCTGTTCTTCAATCATCCTCTAACCTGTTCTTCAATCATCCTCTAACCTGTTCTTCAATCAGCCTCTAACGTGTTCTTCAATCACCCTCGTACCTGTTCGTCAATCACCCTCTAACCTGTTCTTCAATCACCCTCGAACCTGTTCCTCAATCACCCTCTAACCTGTCCTTCAATCACCCTCTAACCTGTTCTTCAATCACCCCCTAACCTGTCCCTCAGTCAGCCTCTAACCTGTCCTTCAATCACCCTCTAACCTGTTCTTCAATCACCCGCTAACCTGTCCCTCAGTCACCCTCTAACCTGTCCCTCAATCACCCTCTAACCTGTTCTTCAATCACCGTCTAACCTGTCCATCAATCACCATCTAACCTGTCTTCAATCACCCTCTAACCTGTTCTTCAATCACCCTCTAACCTGTTCTTCAATCACCCTCTAACCTGTTCTTCAATCACCCTCGAACCTGTTCCTCAATCATCCTCTAACCTGTTCTTCAATCACCCTCGAAACTGTTCCTCAATCAACCTCTAACCTGTTCTTCAATCACCCTCTAACCTGTTCTTCAATCACCCTCTAACCTCTTCCTCAGTCACCCTCTAACCTGTCTCTCAATCACCCTCTAACCTGTTCTTCAATCACCCTCTAACATATCTACCAATCACCCTCGAACCTGTCCGTCAATCACACTTTAACCTGTTCTTCAATCACCCTCTAACCTGTCCTTCAATCACCCTCAAACCTGTCCCTCAATCAGCCTCTAACCTGTTCTTCAATCACCCTCTAACCTGTCGCTCAATCACCCTCTAACCTGTCTTCAATCACCCTCTAACCTGTCCCTCAATCATCCGCTAACCTGTCCCTCAATCTCCCTCTAACCTGTTCTTTAATCACCCTCTCACCTGTCCCTCAATCACCCTCTAACCTGTTCTTCAATCACCCTCTAATCTGTCCTTCAATCATCCTCTAACCTGTCTCTCAATTACCCTCAAACCTGTTCTTCAATCACCCTCTAACCTGTCCTTCAATCACATTCTAACCTGTTCTTCAATCACCCTCTAACCTGTTCTTCAATCACCCTCGAACCTGTTCCTCAATCACCCTCTAACCTGTTCTTCAATCACCCTCTAACCTGTTCTTCAATCACCCTCTAACCTGTTCCTCAGTCACCCTCTAACCTGTTCTTCAATCACCCTCTAACCTGTTCTTCAATCACCCTCTAACCTGTTCTTCAATCACCCTCTAACCTGTTCTTCAATCACCCTCGAACCTGTTCCTCAATCACCCTCTAACCTGTTCTTCAATCACCCTCTAACCTGTCTCTCAATCACCCTCTAACCTGTTCTTCAATCACCCTCTAACATGTCCCTCAATCACCCTCTAATCTGTCTGTCAATCACCCTCTAACCTGTTCTTCAATCACCCTCTAACCTGTCCTTCAATCACCCTCGAACCTGTCCCTCAATCAACCTCTAACCTGTTCTTCAATCACCCTCTAACCTGTTCCTCAATCACCCTCTAACCTGTTCTTCAATCACCCTCTAACCTGACCTTCAATCACCCCCTAACCTGCCCCTCAATCACCATCTCACCTGTTTTTCAATCACCCTCTAACCTGTCCTTCAATCACCCCCTAACCTGCCCCTCAATCACCATCTCACCTGTTCTTCAATCAGCCTCTAACCTGTCCCTCAATCCCCCTCTAATCTGTCCGTCAATCACCCACTCACCTTTTCTATAATCACCATCTAACCTGTCCCTCAGTCACCCTCTAAACTGTTCCTCAATCACCCTCTAACCTATCCCTCAGTCACCCTCTAAACGGTTCTTCAATCACCCTCTAACCTGTTCCTCAATCACCCTCTAACCTGTCCCTCAATCACCCTCTAAACTGTCCTTCAATCACCCTCTAACCTGTTCTTCAATCACCCTCTAACCAGTCCTTCAATCACCCTCTAACCTGTCCTTCAATCACCCTCTAACCTGCCCCTCAATCACCCTCTAACCTGTTCTTCAATCACCCTCTAACCTGTTCCTCAATCACACTCTAAACTGTTCTTCAATCACGCTCTAACCTGTTCTTCAATCACCCACGAACCTGTTCTTCAATCACCCTCTAACCTGTTCCTCAATCACACTCTAAACTGTTCTTCAATCACGCTCTAACCTGTTCTTCAATCACCCACTAATGTGTTCTTCAATCACCCTCTAACCTGTCCCTCAATCACCCTCTATCCTGTTCTTCAATCACCCTCTAACCTGTTCTTCAATCACCATCTAACCTGTCCCTCAATCACCCTCTAACCTGTCGCTCAATCACCCTCTAACCTGTTCTTCAATCACCCTCTAACCTGTTCTTCAATCACTCTCTATCCTGTTCTTCAATCACTCTCTAACCTCGTCTTCAATCACCCTCTACCTGTCCTTCAATCACCCTCTAACCTGTCCTTCAATCACCCTCTAACCTGTTCTTCAATCACCCTCTAACCTGTCCCTCAATCACCCTCTAACCTATCCTTCAATCACCCTCCAACCTGTTCTTCAATCACCCTCTAACCTGTCCTTCAATCACCCCCTAACCTGCCCCTCAATCACCATCTAACCTGTTTTTCAATCACCCTCTAACCTGTTCTTCAATCACCCTTTAACCTGTCCTTCAATCACCCTCTAACCTGTTCCTCAATCACACTCTAACCTGTTCTTTAATCACCCTCTAACCTCTTCTTCAATCACCCTCTATCCTGTTTTTCAATCACCCTCTAAGCTGTTCTTCAACCACCCTCTAACCTGTTCTACAATCAACCTCGTACCTGTTCTTCAATCAGCCTCTAACCTGTCCCTCAATCCCCCTCTAATCTGTCCATCAATCACCCTCTCACCTTTTCTATAATCACCATCTAACCTGTCCCTCAGTCACCCTCTAAACTGCCCCTCAATCACCCTCTTACCTGTTCTTCAATCACCCTCTAACCTGTTCTTCAATCACCCTTTCACCTGTCCTTCAATCACCCTCTAACCTGTTCCTGAATCACACTCCAACCTGTTCTTTAATCACCCTCTAACCTCTTCTTCAATCACCCTCTATCCTGTTCTTCAATCACCCTCTAAGCTGTTCTTCAACCACCCTCTAACCTGTTCTACAATCACCGTCTTACCTGTTTTTCAATCAGCCTCTAACCTTTCCCTCAATCACCCTCTAATCTGTCCGTCAGTCACCCTCCCACCTTTTCTATAATCACCATCTAACCTGTCCCTCAGTCACCCTCTAACCTGTTCCTCAATCACCCTCTAACCTGTCCCTCAATCACCCTCTAAACTGTCCTTCAATCACGCTCTAACCTGTTCTTCAATCACCCTCTAACCAGTCCTTCAATCACCCTCTAACCTGTCCTTCAATCACCCTCTAACCGGCCCCTCAATCACCCTCTAACCTGTTCTTCAATCACCCTCTAACCTGTTCCACAATCACCCTCTAACCTGTTCTTCAATCACCCTCTAACCTGTTCTTCAATCGCCCTCTAAACTGTTCTTCAATCACGCTCTAACCTGTTCTTCAATCACCCACTAACCTGTTCTTCAATCACCCTCTAACCTGTCCCTCAATCACCCTCTAACCTGTTCTTCAATCACTCTCTATCCTGTTCTTCAATCACTCTCTAACCTCGTCTTCAAACACCCTCTAACCTGTTCTTCAATCACCCTCTAACCTGTTCTTCAATCACCCTCTAACCTGTTCTTCAATCACCCTCTAACCTGTTCCTCAATCACCCTCTAAACTGTTCTTCAATCACCCTCTAACCTGTTCTTCAATCACCCTCTAAACTGTTCTTCAATCACGCTCTAACCTGTTCTTCAATCACCCACTAACCTGTTCTTCAATCACCCTCTAACCTGTCCCTCAATCACCCACTAACCTGTTCTTCAATCACCCTCTAACCTGTCCCTCAATCACCCTCTAACCTGTTCTTCAATCACGCTCTAACCTGTTCTTCAATCACCCTCTAACCAGTCCTTCAATCACCCTCTAACCTGTCCTTCAATCACCCTCTAACCTGCCCCTCAATCACCCTCTAACCTGTTCTTCAATCACCCTCTAACCTGTTCCTCAATCACCCTGTAACCTGTTCTTCAATCACCCTCTAACCTGTTCTTCAATCACCCTCTAAACTGTTCTTCAATCACGCTCTAACCTGTTCCTCAATCACCCACTAACCTGTTCTGCAATCACCCTCCAACCTGTCCCTCAATCACCCACTAACCTGTTCTTCAATCACCCTCTAACCTGTTCTTCAATCACCCTCTATCCTCTCCTTCATATCACCCTCTAACCTGTTCTTCAATCACCCTCTAACCTGTCCCTCAATCACCCTCTAACCTGTCCCTCAATCACCCTCTAACCTGTCCCTCAACCACCCTCTAACCTGTCCCTCAATCACCCTCTAACCTGTTCTTCAATCACCCTATATCCTCTCCTTTATATCACCCTCTAACCTGTTCTTCAATCACCCTCTATCTTGTTCCTCAATCACCCTCTAAGCTGTTCCTCAATCACCCTCTAAACTGTCCCTCAATCACCGTCTAACCTGTTCTTCAATCACCCGCTAACCTGTTCCTCAATCACCCTCTAACCTGTCCCTCAATCACCCTCTAACCTGTTCTTCAATCACCCTCTCACCTGTCCCTCAATCACCCTGTAACCTGTTCTTCAATCACCCTGTAACCTGTTCTTCAATCACCCTCTAACCTGTCCCTCAATCACCCTCTAACCTTTTGTTCAATCACCCTCTAACCTGTCCTACAATCACCCTCTAAACTGCCCCTCAATCACCCTCTTCCCTGTTCTTCAATCACTATCTAACTTGTTCTTCAATCACCCTCTATCTTGTTCCTCAATCACCCTCTAAGCTGTTCCTCAATCACCCTCTAAACTGTCCCTCAATCACCGTCTAACCTGTTCTTCAATCACCCGCTAATCTGTTCCTCAATCACCCTCTAACCTGTCCCTCAATCACGCTCTAACCTGTTCTTCAATCACCCTCTCACCTGTCCCTCAATCACCCTGTAACCTGTTCGTCAATCACCCTCTAACCTGTTCTTCAATCACCCTCGAACCTGTTCCTCAATCACCCTCTAACCTGTCCTTCAATCACCCTCTAACCTGTTCTTCAATCACCCTCTAACCTGTCCCTCAGTCACCCTCTAACCTGTCCTTCAATCACCCTCTAACCTGTTCTTCAATCACCCTCTAACCTGTTCTTCAATCACCCTCTAACCTGTCCCTCAGTCACCCTCTAACCTGTCGCTCAATCACCTTCTAACCTGTTCTTCAATCACCCTCTAACCTGTCCATCAATCACCATCTAACCTGTCTTCAATCACCCTCTAACCTGTTCTTCAATCACCCTCTAACCTGTTCTTCAATCACCCTCTAACCTGTTCTTCAATCACCCTCGAACCTGTTCCTCAATCACCCTCTAACCTGTTCTTCAATCACCCTCGAACCTGTTCCTCAATCAACCTCTAACCTGTTCTTCAATCACCCTCTAACCTGTTCTTCAATCACCCTCTAACCTGTTCCTCAGTCACCCTCTAACCTGTCTCTCAATCACCCTCTAACCTGTTCTTCAATCACCCTCGAACATGTCTCCCAATCACCCTCTAACCTGTCCGTCAATCACACTTTAACCTGTTCTTCAATCACCCTCTAACCTGTTCTTCAATCACCCTCTAACCTGTTCTTCAATCACCCTCGAACCTGTCCCTCAATCACCCTCTAACCTGTCTTCAATCACCCTCTAACCTGTCCCTCAATCATCCGCTAACCTGTCCCTCAATCTCCCTCTAACCTGTTCTTTAATCACCCTCTCACCTGTCCCTCAATCACCCTCTAACCTGTTCTTCAATCACCCTCTAATCTGTCCTTCAATCACCCTCTAACCTGTCTCTCAATCACCCTCAAACCTGTTCTTCAATCACCCTCTAACCTGACCCTCAATCACCCTATAACCTGTCCTTCAATCAACCTCTAACCTGTTTTTCAATCACCCTCTAACCTGTCCTTACATCACCCTCTAACCTGTTCCTCAGTCACCCTCTAACCTGTTCTTCAATCACCCTCTAATCTGTCCATAAATCACCCTCTAACCTGTCTTCAATCACCTTCTAACCTGTTCTTCAATCACCCTCTAACCTGTCCTTCAATCACCTTCTAACCTGTTCTTCAATCACCCTCTAACCTGTTCTTCAATCACCCTCGAACCTGTTCCTCAATCACCCTCTAACCTGTTCTTCAATCACCCTAGAACCTGTTCCACAATCACCCTCTAACCTGTTCTTCAATCACCCTCGAACCTGTTCCTCAATCAACCTCTAACCTGTTCTTCAATCACCCTCTAACCTGTTCTGCAATCACCCTCTAACCTGTTCCTCAGTCACCCTCTAAACTGTCTCTCACTCACCCTCTAACCTGTTCTTCAATCACCCTCTAACATGTCCCTCAATCACCCTCTAATCTGTCCGTCAATCACCCTCTAACCTGTTCTTCAATCACCCTCTAACCTGTCCTTCAATCACCCTCTAACCTGTCCCTCAATCACCCTCTAATCTGTCCGTCAATCACCCTCTCACCTTTTCTATAATCACCATCTAACCTGTCCCTCAATCACCCTCTAACCTGTTCTTCAATCACCCTCTAACCTGTTCCTCAATCACCCTCTAACCTGTTCTTCAATCATCCTCTAACCTGTTCTTCAATCACCCTCTAACCTGCTCATCAATCACCCTCTAACCTGTTCTTCAATCACCCACTAACCTGTTCTTCAATCACCCTCTAACCTGTCCCTCAATCTCCCTCTAACCTGTTCTTCAATCACCCTCTAACCTGTTCTTCAATCACCCTCTATCCTGTTCTTCAATCACCCTCTATCCTGTTCTTCAATCACCCTCTAACCTGTTCTTCAATCACCATCCAACCTTATCCTCAATCACCTTCTAACCTGTCGCTCAATCACCCTCTAACCTGTTCTTCAATCACCCTCTAACCTGTTCTTCAATCACTCTCTATCCTGTTCTTCAATCACTCTCCAACCTCGTCTTCAATCACCCTCTACCTGTTGTTCAATCAGCCTCTAACCTGTCCTTCAATCACCCTCTAACCTGTTCTTCAATCACCCTCTAACCTGTCCCTCAATCACCCTCTAACCAATCCTTCAATCACCCTCTAACTTGTTCTTCAATCACCATCTAACCTGTCCCTCAATCACTCTCCAACCTGTTCTTCAATCACCCTCTAACCTGTCCCTCAATCACCATCTAACCTGTTCTTCAATCACCCTCTATCCTCTCCTTCAATCACCCTCTAACCTGTTCTTCAATCACCCTCTAACCTGTACCTCAATCACCCTCGAACATGTTCTTCAATCACCCTCTAACCTGTTCTTCAATCACCCTCTAACCTGTCCCTCAATCACCCTCTAACCTGTCCCTCAACCACCCTCTAACCTGTCCCTCAATCACCATCTAACCTGTCCTTCAATCACCCTCTAACCTGTTCTTCAATCACCCTCTAACCTGTCCTACAATCACTCTCTAAACTGCCCCTCAATCACCCTCTTACCTGTTCTTAAATCTCTATCTAACCTGTTCTTCAATCACCCTCCATCCTGTTCCTCAATCACACTCTAACATGTTCTTCAATCACCCTCTAAGCTGTTCCTCAAACACCATCTAAACTGTCCCTCAATCACCGTCTAACCTGTTCTTCAATCACCCGCTAACCTGTTCTTCAATCACCCTCTAACCTGTTCTTCAATCACCCTCTAACCTGTTCTTCAATCACCCTCGAACCTGTTCCTCAATCACCCTCTAACCTGTTCTTCAATCACCCTCGAACCTGTTCCTCAATCAACCTCTAACCTGTTCTTCAATCACTCTCTAACCTGTTCTTCAATCACCCTCTAACCTGTTCCTCAGTCACCCTCTAACCTGTCTCTCAATCACCCTCTAACCTGTCTTCAATCACCCTCTAACCTGTCCCGCAATCATCCGCTAACCTATCCCTCAATCACCGTCTAACCTGTCCCTCAATCACACTCTTACCTTTCCTTCAATCACCCTCGAACCTGTTCTTCAATCACCCTCTAACCTGTTCTTCAATCACCCTCTAACCTGCCCCTCAATCACCCTCTAACCTGTTCTTCAATCACCCTCTAACCTGTTCTTCAATCACCCTCTATCCTGTTCTTCAATCACCCTCTATCCTGTTCTTCAATCACCCTCTAACCTGTTCTTCAATCACCATCTAACCTGTCCCTCAATCACCCTCTAACCTGTTCTTCAATCACCCTCTAACCTGTTCTTCAATCACCCTCTAACCTGTTCTTCAATCACCCTCTAACCTGTTCCTCAGTCACCCTCTAACCTGTCTCTCAATCACCCTCTAACCTGTTCTTCAATCACCCTCGAACATGTCTCCCAATCACCCTCTAACCTGTCCGTCAATCACACTTTAACCTGTTCTTCAATCACCCTCTAACCTGTCCTTCAATCACCCTCGAACCTGTCCCTCAATCAGTCTCTAACCTGTTCTTCAATCACCCTCTAACCTGTCCCTCAATCACCCTCTAACCTGTCTTCAATCACCCTCTAACCTGTCCCTCAATCATCCGCTAACCTGTCCCTCAATCTCCCTCTAACCTGTTCTTTAATCACCCTCTCACCTGTCCCTCAATCACCCTCTAACCTGTTCTTCAATCACCCTATAATCTGTCCTTCAATCACCCTCTAACCTGTCTCTCAATCACCCTCAAACCTGTTCTTCAATCACCCTCTAACCTGACCCTCAATCACCCTATAACCTGTCCTTCAATCAACCTCTAACCTGTTTTTCAATCACCCTCTAACCTGTCCTTACATCACCCTCTAACCTGTTCCTCAGTCACCCTCTAACCTGTTCTTCAATCACCCTCTAATCTGTCCATAAATCACCCTCTAACCTGTCTTCAATCACCTTCTAACCTGTTCTTCAATCACCCTCTAACCTGTCCTTCAATCACCTTCTAACCTGTTCTTCAATCACCCTCTAACCTGTTCTTCAATCACCCTCGAACCTGTTCCTCAATCACCCTCTAACCTGTTCTTCAATCACCCTAGAACCTGTTCCACAATCACCCTCTAACCTGTTCTTCAATCACCCTCGAACCTGTTCCTCAATCAACCTCTAACCTGTTCTTCAATCACCCTCTAACCTGTTCTTCAATCACCCTCTAACCTGTTCCTCAGTCACCCTCTAAACTGTCTCTCACTCACCCTCTAACCTGTTCTTCAATCACCCTCTAACATGTCCCTCAATCACCCTCTAATCTGTCCGTCAATCAACCTCTAACCTGTTCTTCAATCACCCTCTAACCTGTTCTTCAATCAGCCTCTAACCTGTCCCTCAATCACCCTCTAATCTGTCCGTCAATCACCCTCTCACCTTTTCTATAATCACCATCTAACCTGTCCCTCAGTCACCCTCTAAACTGTTCTTCAATCACCCTCTAACCTGTTCCTCAATCACCCTCTAACCTGTCCCTCAATCACCCTCTAAACTGTCCTTCAATCACACTCTAACCTGTTCTTCAATCACCCTCTAACCAGTCCTTCAATCACCCTCTAACCTGTCCTTCAATCACCCTCTAACCTGCCCCTCAATCACCCTCTAACCTGTTCTTCAATCACCCTCTAACCTGTTCCTCAATCACCCTCTAACCTGTTCTTCATTCATCCTCTAACCTGTTCTTCAATCACCCTCTAACCTGCTCATCAATCACCCTCTAACCTGTTCTTCAATCACCCACTAACCTGTTCTTCAATCACCCTCTAACCTGTCCCTCAATCTCCCTCTAACCTGTTCTTCAATCACCCTCTAACCTGTTCTTCAATCACCCTCTATCCTGTTCTTCAATCACCCTCTATCCTGTTCTTCAATCACCCTCTAACCTGTTCTTCAATCACCATCTAACCTGTCCCTCAATCACCCTCTAACCTGTCGCTCAATCACCCTCTAACCTGTTCTTCAATCACCCTCTAACCTGTTCTTCAATCACTCTCTATCCTGTTCTTCAATCACTCTCCAACCTCGTCTTCAATCACCCTCTACCTGTTGTTCAATCAGCCTCTAACCTGTCCTTCAATCACCCTCTAACCTGTTCTTCAATCACCCTCTAACCTGTCCCTCAATCACCCTCTAACCAATCCTTCAATCACCCTCTAACCTGTTCTTCAATCACCCTCTAACCTGCCCCTCAATCACCCTCTAACCTGTTCTTCAATCACCCTCTATCCTGTTCTTCAATCACCCTCTATCCTGTTCTTCAATCACCCTCTAACCTGTTCTTCAATCACCATCTAACCTGTCCCTCAATCACCCTCTAACCTGTTCTTCAATCACCCTCTAACCTGTTCTTCAATCACCCTCTAACCTGTTCTTCAATCACCCTCTAACCTGTTCTTCAATCACCCTCTAACCTGTTCCTCAGTCACCCTCTAACCTGTCTCTCAATCACCCTCTAACCTGTTCTTCAATCACCCTCGAACATGTCTCCCAATCACCCTCTAACCTGTCCGTCAATCACACTTTAACCTGTTCTTCAATCACCCTCTAACCTGTCCTTCAATCACCCTCGAACCTGTCCCTCAATCAGTCTCTAACCTGTTCTTCAATCACCCTCTAACCTGTCCCTCAATCACCCTCTAACCTGTCTTCAATCACCCTCTAACCTGTCCCTCAATCATCCGCTAACCTGTCCCTCAATCTCCCTCTAACCTGTTCTTTAATCACCCTCTCACCTGTCCCTCAATCACCCTCTAACCTGTTCTTCAATCACCCTATAATCTGTCCTTCAATCACCCTCTAACCTGTCTCTCAATCACCCTCAAACCTGTTCTTCAATCACCCTCTAACCTGACCCTCAATCACCCTATAACCTGTCCTTCAATCAACCTCTAACCTGTTTTTCAATCACCCTCTAACCTGTCCTTACATCACCCTCTAACCTGTTCCTCAGTCACCCTCTAACCTGTTCTTCAATCACCCTCTAATCTGTCCATAAATCACCCTCTAACCTGTCTTCAATCACCTTCTAACCTGTTCTTCAATCACCCTCTAACCTGTCCTTCAATCACCTTCAAACCTGTTCTTCAATCACCCTCTAACCTGTTCTTCAATCACCCTCGAACCTGTTCCTCAATCACCCTCTAACCTGTTCTTCAATCACCCTAGAACCTGTTCCACAATCACCCTCTAACCTGTTCTTCAATCACCCTCGAACCTGTTCCTCAATCAACCTCTAACCTGTTCTTCAATCACCCTCTAACCTGTTCTTCAATCACCCTCTAACCTGTTCCTCAGTCACCCTCTAAACTGTCTCTCACTCACCCTCTAACCTGTTCTTCAATCACCCTCTAACATGTCCCTCAATCACCCTCTAATCTGTCCGTCAATCAACCTCTAACCTGTTCTTCAATCACCCTCTAACCTGTTCTTCAATCAGCCTCTAACCTGTCCCTCAATCACCCTCTAATCTGTCCGTCAATCACCCTCTCACCTTTTCTATAATCACCATCTAACCTGTCCCTCAGTCACCCTCTAAACTGTTCTTCAATCACCCTCTAACCTGTTCCTCAATCACCCTCTAACCTGTCCCTCAATCACCCTCTAAACTGTCCTTCAATCACACTCTAACCTGTTCTTCAATCACCCTCTAACCAGTCCTTCAATCACCCTCTAACCTGTCCTTCAATCACCCTCTAACCTGCCCCTCAATCACCCTCTAACCTGTTCTTCAATCACCCTCTAACCTGTTCTTCAATCACCCTCTAACCTGCCCCTCAATCACCCTCTAACCTGTTCTTCAATCACCCTCTAACCTGTTCTTCAATCACCCTCTATCCTGTTCTTCAGTCACCCTCTATCCTGTTCTTCAATCACCCTCTAACCTGTTCTTCAATCACCATCTAACCTGTCCCTCAATCACCCTCTAACCTGTCGCTCAATCACCCTCTAACCTGTTCTTCAATCACCCCCTAACATGTCCCTCAATCACCCTCTAATCTGTCCCTCAATCACCCTCTAACCTGATCTTCAATCACCCTCTAACCTGTTCTTCAATCATCCTCTAACCTGTTCTTCAATCAGCCTCTAACGTGTTCTTCAATCACCCTCGTACCTGTCGCTCAATCACCCTCTAACCTGTTCTTCAATCACCCTCTAACCTGTCCCTCAATCTCCCTCTAACCTGTTCTTCAATCACCCTCTAACCTGTTCTTCAATCACCCTCTGTCCTGTTCTTCAATCACCCTCTATCCTGTTCTTCAATCACCCTCTAACCTGTTCTTCAGTCACCATCTAACCTGTCCCTCAATCACCCTCTAACCTGTCGCTCAATCACCCTCTAAACTGCCCCTCAATCACCCTCTTACCTGTTCTTCAATCACTATCTAACCTGTTCTTCAATCACCCTCTATCCTGTTCCTCAATCACACTCGAACCTGTTCTTCAATCACCCTCTAAGCTGTTCCTCAATCTCCCTCTAAACTGTCCCTCAATCACCATCTAACCTGTTATTCAATCACCCGCTAACCTGTTCTTCAATCACGCTCAAACCTGTCCCTCAATCACCCTCTAACCTGTTCTTCAATCACCCTCTCACCTGTTCCTCAATCACCCTGTAACCTGTTCTTCAATCACCCTCTAACCTGTCCCTCAATCACTTTCTAACCTGTTCTTGAATCACCCTCTAACCTATCCCTCAATCACCCTCTAACCTGTTCTTCAATCACCCTCTAACCTGTCCCTCAATCACCCTGTAACCTGTTCTTCAACCACCCTCTAACCTGTCTTTCAATCACCCTCTAACCTGTTCCTCAATCACCCTCTAACCTGATCTTCAATCACCCTCTAACCTGATCTTCAATCACCCTCGAACCTGTTCCTCAATCACCCTCTAACCTGTCCGTCAATCACCCTCTAACCTGTTCTTCAATCACCCTCTAACCTGTCCTTCAATCACCCTCTAACCTGTCTCTCAATCAACCTCGAACCTGTTCTTCAATCACCCTCTAACCTGTCCCTCAATCACCCTCTAACCTGTCTTCAATCACCCTCCAACCTGTCCCTCAATCATCTGCTAACCTGTCCCTCAATCACCATCTAACCTGTCCCTCAATCACACTCTTACCTTTCCTTCAATCACCCTCGAACCTGTTCTTCAATCACCCTCTAACCTGTTCTTCAATCACCCTCTAACCTGACCTTCAATCACCCTCTAACCTGTTCTTCAATCACCCTCTAAGCTGTTCCTCAATCACCCTCTAAACTGTCCCTCAATCACCGTCTAACCTGTTCTTCAATCACCCGCTAACCTGTTCTTCCATCACCCTCTAACCTGTCCCTCAATCACCCTCTAACCTGTTCTTCAATCACCCTCTAACCTGTTCCTCAATCACTTTCTAACCTGTTCTTCAATCACCCTCTAACCTATCCCTCAATCACCCTCTAACCTGTTCTTCAATCAACCTCTAACCTGTCCCTCAGTCACCCTGTAACCTGTTCTTCAACCACCCTCTAACCTGTCCTTCAATCACCCTCTAACCTGTCCCTCAATCACCCTCTAACCTGATCTTCAATCACCCTCTAACCTGATCTTCAATCACCCTCTAACCTGTTCGTCAATCATCCTCTAACCTGTTCTTCAATCAGCCTCTAACGTGTTCTTCAATCACCCTCGTACCTGTTCGTCAATCACCCTCTAACCTCTTCTTCAATCACCCTCGAACCTGTTCCTCAATCACCCTCTAACCTGTCCTTCAATCACCCTCTAACCTGTTCTTCAATCACCCTCTAACCTGTCCCTCAGTCACCCTCTAACCTGTCCTTCAATCACCCTCTAACCTGATCTTCAATCACCCTCTAACCTGTTCTTCAATCACCCTCTAACCTGTCCCTCAGTCACCCTCTAACCTGTCCCTCAGTCACCCTCTAACCTGTCCCTCAATCACCCTCTAACCTGTCCTTCAATCACCCTCTAACCTGTCTTCAATCACCCTCCAACCTGTTCTTCAATCACCCTCTAACCTGTCCTTCAATCACCTTCTAACCTGTTCTTCAATCACCCTCTAACCTGTTCTTCAATCACCCTCGAACCTGTTCCTCAGTCACCCTCTAACCTGTCTCTCAATCACCCTCTAACCTGTTCTTCAATCACCCTCTAACCTGTCCCTCAATCACCCTCTAACCTGTCCATCAATCACCCTCTAACCTGTCTTCAATCACCCTCCAACCTGTTCTTCAATCACCCTCTAACCTGTCCTTCAATCACCTTCTAACCTGTTCTTCAATCACCCTCTAACCTGTTCTTCAATCACCCTCGAATCTGTTCCTCAGTCACCCTCTAACCTGTCTCTCAATCACCCTCTAACCAGTTCTTCAATCACCCTCTAACCTGTCCCTCAATCACCCTCTAACCTGTCCCTCAATCACCCTCTAACCTGTCCCTCAATCATCTGCTAACCTGTCCCTCAATCACCATCGAACCTGTCCCTCAATCACACTCTTACCTTTCCTTCAACAACCCTCGAATCTGTTCTTCAATCACCCTCTAACCTGTTCTTCAATCACCCTCTAACCTGACCTTCAATCACCCGCTAACCTGTCCTCCAATCACCCCCTAACCTGCCCCTCAATCACCATCTAACCTGTTTTTCAATCATCCTCTAACCTGTTCTTCAATCACCCTCTAACCTTTTTTCAATCACCCTCGAACCTGTTCCTCAATCACCCTCAAACCTGTTCTTCAATCACCCTCGAACCTGTTCCTCCATCACCCTCTAACCTGTTCTTCAATCACCACTCTAACCTGTCCCTCAATCACCATCTAACTTGTTCTTCAATCACCCTCTAAGCTGTTCCTCAATCACCCTCTAAACTGTCCCTCAATCACCGTCTAACCTGTTCTTCAATCACCCGCTAACCTGACCCTCAATCACCCTATAACCTGTCCTTCAATCACCCTCTAACCTGTTCTTCAATCACCCTCTAACCTGACCTTCAATCACCCGCTAACCTGTCCTCCAATCACCCTCTAACCTGCCCCTCAATCACCATCTAACCTGTTTTTCAATCATCCTCTAACCTGTTCTTCAATCACCCTCTAACCTTTTTTAAATCACCCTCGAACCTGTTCCTCAATCACCCTCGAAGCTGTTCTTCAACCACCCTCTAAGCTGTTCTACAATCACCCTCGTACCTGTTCTTCAATCAGCCTCGAACCTGTCCCTCAATCACCCTCTAATCTGTCCGTCAATCACCCTCTCACCTTTTCTATAATCACCATCTAACCTGTCCCTCAGTCACCCTCTAAACTGTTCTTCAATCACCCTCTAACCTGTTCCTCAATCACCCTCTAACCTGTCCCTCAATCACCCTCTAAACTGTCCTTCAATCACACTCTAACCTGTTCTTCAATCACCCTCAAACCAGTCCTTCAATCACCCTCTAACCTGTCCTTCAATCACCCTCTAACCTGTCCTTCAATCACCCTCTAACCTGCCCCTCAATCACCCTCTAACCTGTTCTTCAATCACCCTCTAACCTGTTCCTCACCCTCTAACCTGTTCCTCAATCACCCTCTAACCTGTTCTTCAATCACCCTCTAACCTGTTCTTCAATCACCCTCTAACCTGTTCTTCAATCACCCTCTAAACTGTTCTTCAATCACGCTCTAACCTGTTCTTCAATCACCCACTAACCTGTTCTTCAATCACCCTCTAACCTGTCCCTCAATCTCCCTCTAACCTGTTCTTCAATCACCCTCTAACCTGTTCTTCAATCACCCTCTATCCTGTTCTTCAATCACCCTCTATCCTGTTCTTCAATCACCCTCTAACCTGTTCTTCAATCACCATCTAACCTGTCCCTCAATCACCCTCTAACCTGTCGCTCAATCACCCTCTAACCTGTTCTTCAATCACCCTCTAACCTGTTCTTCAATCACTCTCTATCCTGTTCTTCAATCACTCTCCAACCTCATCTTCAATCATCCTCTACCTGTTGTTCAATCACCCTCTAACCTGTCCTTCAATCACCCTCTAACCTGTTCTTCAATCACCCTCTAACCTGTCCCTCAATCACCCTCTAACCTATCCTTCAATCACCCTCTAACTTGTTCTTTAATCACCTTCTAACCTGTCCCTCAATCACCCTCCGACCTGTTCTTCAATCACCATCTAACCTGTCCCTCAATCACCATCTAACATGTTCTTCAATCACCCTCTATCCTCTCCTTCAATCACCCTCTAACCTATTCTTCAATCACCCTCTAACCTGTCCCTCAATCACCCTCTAACCTGTCCCTCAACCACCCTCTAACCTGTCCCTCAATCACCCTCTAACCTGTCCTTCAATCACCCTCTAACCTGTTCTTCAATCACCCTCTAACCTGTCCTACAATCACTCTCTAAACTGCCCCTCAATCCCCTCTTACCTGTTCTTCAATCACTATCTAACCTGTTCTTCAATCACCCTCTATCCTGTTCCTCAATCACACTCTAACATGTTCTTCAATCACCCTCTAAGCTGTTCCTCAAACACCCTCTAAACTGTCCCTCAATCACCGTCTAATCTGTTCTTCAATCACCCGCTAACCTGTTCTTCAATCACCCTCTAACCTGTTCTTCAATCACCCTCTAACCTGTTCTTCAATCACCCTCGAACCTGTTCCTCAATCACCCTCTAACCTGTTCTTCAATCACCCTCGAACCTGTTCCTCAATCAACCTCTAACCTGTTCTTCAATCACTCTCTAACCTGTTCTTCAATCACCCTCTAACCTGTTCCTCAGTCACCCTCTAACCTGTCTCTCAATCACCCTCTAACCTGTTCTTCAATCACCCTCTAACATGTCCCTCAATCACCCTCTAATCTGTCCGTCAATCACTCTCTAACCTGTTCTTCAATCACCCTCTAACCTGTCCTTCAATCACCCTCTAACCTGTCCCTCAATCAACCTCTAACCTGTTCTTCAATCACTCTCTAACCTGTCCCTCAATCACCCTCTAACCTGTCTTCAATCACCCTCTAACCTGTCCCTCAATCATCCGCTAACCTATCCCTCAATCACCATCTAACCTGTCCCTCAATCACACTCTTACCTTTCCTTCAATCACCCTCGAACCTGTTCTTCAATCACCCTCTAACCTGTTCTTCAATCACCCTCTAACCTGCCCCTCAATCACCCTCTAACCTGTTCTTCAATCACCCTCTAACCTGTTCTTCAATCACCCTCTATCCTGTTCTTCAATCACCCTCTATCGTGTTCTTCAATCACCCTCTAACCTGTTCTTCAAACACCATCTAACCTGTCCCTCAATCACCCTCTAACCTGTCGCTCAATCACCCTCTAACCTGTTCTTCAATCACCCTCTAACCTGTTCTTCAATCACTCTCTATCCTGTTCTTCAATCACCCTCTAACCTGACCTTCACTCACCCTATAACCTGACCTTCAATCACCCTCTAACCAGTCCTTCAATCACCCCCTAACCTGCCACTCAATCACCATCTAACCTGTTTTTCAATCACCCTCTAACCTGTTCTTCATTCATCCTCGAACCTGTTCCTCAATCACCCTCAAACCTGTTCTTCAATCACACTCTAACCTGTCCTTCAATCACCCTCGAACCTGTTCCTAAATCACCCTCTAACCTGCTCTTTAATCACCCTCTATCCTGTTCCTCAATCACCCTCTAACCTGTTCTTCAATCACCCTCTAACCTGTCCCTCAATCACCCTCTAACCTGTCCATCAATCACCCTCTAATGTGTCCCTCAATCTCCCTCTAACCTGTCCTTCAATCACCCTCTAAACTGCCCCTCAATCACCCTCTTACCTGTTCTTCAATCACCCTCTAATCTGTTCTTCAATCACTCTTTAACCTGTCCTTCAATCACCCTCTAACCTGTTCCTCAATCACACTCTAACCTGTTCTTTAATCACCCTCTAACCTCTTCTTCAATCACCCTCTATCCTGTTCTTCAATCACCCTCGAAGCTGTTCTTCAACCACCCTCTAAGCTGTTCTACAATCACCCTCGTACCTGTTCTTCAATCAGCCTCTAACCTGTCCCTCAATCACCCTCTAATCTGTCCGTCAATCACCCTCTCACCTTTTCTATAATCACCATCTAACCTGTCCCTCAGTCACCCTCTAAACTGTTCTTCAATCACCCTCTAACCTGTTCCTCAATCACCCTCTAACCTGTCCCTCAATCACCCTCTAAACTGTCCTTCAATCACACTCTAACCTGTTCTTCAATCACCCTCAAACCAGTCCTTCAATCACCCTCTAACCTGTCCTTCAATCACCCTCTAACCTGCCCCTCAATCACCCTCTAACCTGTTCTTCAATCACCCTCTAACCTGTTCCTCACCCTCTAACCTGTTCCTCAATCACCCTCTAACCTGTTCTTCAATCACCCTCTAACCTGTTCTTCAATCACCCTCTAACCTGTTCTTCAATCACCCTCTAAACTGTTCTTCAATCACGCTCTAACCTGTTCTTCAATCACCCACTAACCTGTTCTTCAATCACCCTCTAACCTGTCCCTCAATCTCCCTCTAACCTGTTCTTCAATCACCCTCTAACCTGTTCTTCAATCACCCTCTATCCTGTTCTTCAATCACCCTCTATCCTGTTCTTCAATCACCCTCTAACCTGTTCTTCAATCACCATCTAACCTGTCCCTCAATCACCCTCTAACCTGTCGCTCAATCACCCTCTAACCTGTTCTTCAATCACCCTCTAACATGTTCTTCAATCACTCTCTATCCTGTTCTTCAATCACTCTCCAACCTCGTCTTCAATCACCCTCTACCTGTTGTTCAATCACCCTCTAACCTGTCCTTCAATCACCCTCTAACCTGTTCTTCAATCACCCTCTAACCTGTCCCTCAATCACCCTCTAACCTATCCTTCAATCACCCTCTAACTTGTTCGTTAATCACCTTCTAACCTGTCCCTCAATCACCCTCCGACCTGTTCTTCAATCACCATCTAACCTGTCCCTCAATCATCATCTAACATGTTCTTCAATCACCCTCTATCCTCTCCTTCAATCACCCTCTAACCTATTCTTCAATCACCCTCTAACCTGTCCCTCAATCACCCTCTAACCTGTCCCTCAACCACCCGCTAACCTGTCCCTCAATCACCCTCTAACCTGTCCTTCAATCACCCTCTAACCTGTTCTTCAATCACCCTCTAACCTGTCCTACAATCACTCTCTAAACTGACCCTCAATCACCCTCTTACCTGTTCTTCAATCACTATCTAACCTGTTCTTCAATCACCCTCTATCCTGTTCCTCAATCACACTCTAACATGTTCTTCAATCACCCTCTAAGCTGTTCCTCAAACACCCTCTAAACTGTCCCTCAATCACCGTCTAACCTGTTCTTCAATCACCCGCTAACCTGTTCTTCAATCACCCTCTAACCTGTTCTTCAATCACCCTCTAACCTGTTCTTCAATCACCCTCGAACCTGTTCCTCAATCACCCTCTAACCTGTTCTTCAATCACCCTCGAACCTGTTCCTCAATCAACCTCTAACCTGTTCTTCAATCACTCTCTAACCTGTTCTTCAATCACCCTCTAACCTGTTCCTCAGTCACCCTCTAACCTGTCTCTCAATCACTCTCTAACCTGTTCTTCAATCACCCTCTAACATGTCCCTCAATCACCCTCTAATCTGTCCGTCAATCACTCTCTAACCTGTTCTTCAATCACCCTCTAACCTGTCCTTCAATCACCCTCTAACCTGTCCCTCAATCAACCTCTAACCTGTTCTTCAATCACTCTCTAACCTGTCCCTCAATCACCCTCTAACCTGTCTTCAATCACCCTCTAACCTGTCCCTCAATCATCCGCTAACCTATCCCTCAATCACCATCTAACCTGTCCCTCAATCACACTCTTACCTTTCCTTCAATCACCCTCGAACCTGTTCTTGAATCACCCTCTAACCTGTTCTTCAATCACCCTCTAACCTGCCCCTCAATCACCCTCTAACCTGTTCTTCAATCACCCTCTAACCTGTTCTTCAATCACCCTCTATCCTGTTCTTCAATCAACCTCTATCGTGTTCTTCAATCACCCTCTAACCTGTTCTTCAAACACCATCTAACCAGTCCCTCAATCACCCTCTAACCTTTCGCTCAATCACCCTCTAACCTGTTCTTCAATCACCCTCTAACCTGTTCTTCAATCACTCTCTATCCTGTTCTTCAATCACCATCTAACCTGTTCTTCAATCACCCTCTATCCTCTCCTTCAATCACCCTCTAACCTGTTCTTCAATCACCCTCTAACCTGTACCTCAATCACCCTCGAACATGTTCTTCAATCACCCTCTAACCTGTTCTTCAATCACCCTCTAACCTGTCCCTCAACCACCCTCCAACCTGTCCCTCAACCACCCTCTAACCTGTCCCTCAATCACCCTCTAACCTGTCCTTCAATCACCTTCTATCCTGTTCCTCAATCACACTCTAACATGTTCTTCAATCACCCGTTAACCTGTTCTTCAATCACCCTCTAACCTGTCCCTCAATCACCCTCTAACCTGTTCTTCAATCACCCTCTAACCTGTCCCTCAATCACCCTCTAACCTGTCCCTCAACCACCCTCTAACCTATCCCTCAATCACCCTCTAACCTGTCCTTCAATCACTCTTTAACCTGTTCTTCAATCACCCTCTAACCTGTCCTACAATCACTCTCTAAACTGCCCCTCAATCACCCTCTTACCTGTTCTTCAATCACTATCTAACCTGTTCTTCAATCATCCTCTATCCTGTTCCTCAATCACACTCTAACATGTTCTTCAATCACCCTCTAAGCTGTTCCTCAATCACCCTCTAAACTGTCCCTCAATCACCGTCTAACCTGTTCTTCAATCACCCGCTAACCTGTTCTTCAATCACCCTCTAACCTGTCCCTCAATCACCCTCTAACCTGTTCTTCAATCACCCTCTCACCTGTCCCTCAATCACCCTGTAACCTGTTCTTCAATCACCCTCTAACCTGTCCCTCAATCACTTTCTAACCTGTTCTTCAATCACCCTCTAATCTATCCCTCAATCACCCTCTAACCTGTTCTTCAATCACCCTCTAACCTGTCCCTCAATCACCCTGTAACCTGTTCTTCAACCACCCTCTAACCTGTCCTTCAATCACCCTCTTACCTTTCCTTCAATCACCCTCGAACCTGTTCCTCAATCACCCTCTAACCTGTCCCTCAATCACCCTCTAACCTGTCCATCAATCACCCTCTAACCTGTCTTCAATCACCCTCTAACCTGTTCTTCAATCACCCTCTAACCTGTCCTTCAATCACCTTCTAACCTGTTCTTCAATCACCCTCTAACCTGTTCTTCAATCACCCTCGAACCTGTTCCTCAATCACCCTCTAACCTTTTCTTCAATCACCCTCGAACCTGTTCCTCAATCAACCTCTAACCTGTTCTTCAATCACCCTCTAACCTGTTCTTCAATCACCCTCTTACCTTTCCTTCAATCACCCTCGAACCTGTTCCTCAATCACCCTCTAACCTGTTCTTCAATCACCCTCTAACCTGACCTTCAATCACCCTCTAACCTGTTCTTCAATCAACCTCTAAACTATTCCTCAATCACCCTCTAAACTGTCCCTCAATCACCGTCTAACCTGTTCTTCAATCACCCGCTAACCTGTTCTTCAATCACCCTCTAACCCCTCCCTCAATCACCCGCTAACCTATTCTTCAATCACCCTCTCACCTGTCCCTCAATCACCCTGTAACCTGTTCTTCAATCACCCTCTAACCTGTCCATCAATCACTTTCTAACCTGTTCTTCAATCACCCTCTAACCTATCCCTCAATCACCCTCTAACCTGTTCTTCAATCACCCTCTAACCTGTCCCTCAATCACCCTGTAACCTGTTCTTCAACCACCCTCTAACCTGTCCATCAATCACTTTCTAACCTGTTCTTCAATCACCCTCTAACCTATCCCTCAATCACCCTCTAACCTGTTCTTCAATCACCCTCTAACCTGTCCCTCAATCACCCTGTAACCTGTTCTTCAACCACCCTCTAACCTGTCCTTCAATCACCCTCTAACCTGTCCCTCAATCACCCTCTAACCTGATCTTCAATCACCCTCTAACCTGTTCTTCAATCATCCTCTAACCTGTTCTTCAATCAGCCTCTAACGTGTTCTTCAATCACCCTCGTACCTGTTCGTCAATCACCCTCCAACCTGTTCTTCAATCACCCTCGAACCTGTTCCTCAATCACCCTCTAACCTGTCCCTCAGTCACCCTCTAACCTGTCCTTCAATCACCCTCTAACCTGTTCTTCAATCACCCTCTAACCTGTACCTCAATCAACCTCTAACCTGTCCTTCAATCACCCTCTAACCTGTCCCTCAATCAACCTCTAACCTGTTCTTCAATCACCCTCTAACCTGTCCCTCAATCACCCTCTAACCTGTCTTCAATCACCCTCTAACCTGTCCCTCAATCATCCGCTAACCTGTCCCTCAATCACCATCTAACCTGTCCCTCAATCACACTCTTACCTTTCCTTCAATCACCCTCGAACCTGTTCTTCAATCACCCTCTAACCTGTTCTTCAATCACCCTCGAACCTGTTCCTCAATCACCCTCAAACCTGTTCTTCAATCACCCTCTAACCTGTCCTTCAATCACCCTCGAACCTGTTCCTCCATCACCCTCTAACCTGTTCTTCAATCACCACTCTAACCTGTCCCTCAATCACCATCTAACCTATTCTTCAATCACCCTCTAAGCTGTTCCTCAATCACCCTCTCAACTGTCCCTCAATCACCCTCTAACCTGTTCTTCAATCACCTGCTAACCTGACCCTCAATCACCCTATAACCTGTCTTTCAATCACACTCTAACCTGTTTTTCAATCACCCTCTAACCTGTCCTTACATCACCCTCTAACCTGTCCCTCAATCACCCTCTAACCTGTTTTTCAATCACCCTCTAAGCTGTTCTTCAACCACCCTCTAAGCTGTTCTACAATCACCCTCGTACCTGTTCTTCAATCAGCCTCTAACCTGTCCCTCAATCACCCTCTAATCTGTCCGTCAATCACCCTCTCACCTTTTCTATAATCACCATCTAACCTGTCCCTCAGACACCCTCTAAACTGTTCCTCAATCATCCTCTAACCTGTCCCTCATTCACACTCTAACCTGTTCTTCAATCACCCTCTAACCAGTCCTTCAATCACCCTCTAACCTGTCCTTCAATCACCCTCTAACCTGCCCCTCAATCACCCTCTAACCTGTTCTTCAATCACCCTCTAACCTGTTCTTCAATCACCCTCTAACCTGTTCCTCAATCACCCTCTAACCTGTTCTTCAATCACCCTCTAACCTGTTCTTCAATCACCATCTAACCTGTCCCTCAATCACCCTCTAACCTGTCGCTCAATCACCCTCTAACCTGTTCTTCAATCACCCTCTAACCTGTTCTTCAATCACTCTCTATCCTGTTCTTCAATCACTCTCTAACCTCGTCTTCAATCACCCTCTACCTGTTGTTCAATCACCCTCTAACCTTTCCTTCAATCACCCTCTAACCTGTCCCTCAATCACCCTCTAACCTATCCTTCAATCACCCTCTAACTTGTTCTTCAATCACCTTCTAACCTGCCCCTCAATCACCCTCCAACCTGTTCTTCAATCACCCTCTAACCTGTCACTCAATCACCATCTAACTTGTTCTTCAATCACCCGCTATCCTCTCCTTCAATCACCCTCTAACCTGTTCTTCAATCACCCTCTAACCTGTACCTCAATCACCCTCGAACATGTTCTTCAATCACCCTCTAATCTGTTGTTCAATCACCCTCTAACCTGTCCCTCAATCACCCTCTAACCTGTCCCTCAACCACCCTCTAACCTGTTCTTCAATCACCCTCTAACCTGTTCTTCAATCACCCTCTAACCTGTTCTTCAATCACCCTCTAACCTGTTCTTCAATCACCCTCGAACCTGTTCCTCAATCACCATCTAACCTGTTCATCAATCACCCTCGAACCTGTTCCTCAATCAACCTCTAACCTGTTCTTCAATCACTCTCTAACCTGTTCTTCAATCACCCTCTAACCTGTTCCTCAGTTACCCTCTAACCTGTCTCTCAATCACCCTCTAACCTGTTCTTCAATCACCCTCAAACATGTCCCTCAATCACCCTCTAATCTGTCCGTCAATCACTCTCTAACCTGTTCTTCTATCACCCTCTAACCTGTCCTTCAATCACCCTCTAACCTGTCCCTCAATCAACCTCTAACCTGTTCTTCAATCACACTCTTACCTTTCCTTCAATCACCCTCGAACCTGTTCTTCAATCACCCTCTAACCTGTTCTTCAATCACCCTCTAACCTGACCTTCAATCACCCTCTAACCTGTCCTTCAATCACCCCTTAACCTGCCCCTCAATCACCATCTAACCTGTTTTTCAAACATCCTCTAACCTGTTCTTCAATCACCCTCTAACCTGTTCTTCAATCACCCTCGAACCTGTTCCTCAATCACCCTCAAACCTGTTCTTCAATCACACTCTAACCTGTCCTTCAATCACTCTCTAACCTGTCCCTCAATCACCCTCTAACCTGTCTTCAATCACCCTCTAACCTGTCCCTCAATCATCCGCTAACCTATCCCTCAATCACCATCTAACCTGTCCCTCAATCACACACTTACCTTTCCTTCAATCACCCTCTAACCTGTTCTTCAATCACCCTCTAACCTGTTCTTCAATCACCCTCTAACCTGCCCCTCAATCACCCTCTAACCTGTTCTTCAATCACCCTCTAACCTGTTCTTCAATCACCCTCTATCCTGTTCTTCAATCACCCTCTATCGTGTTCTTCAATCACCCTCTAACCTGTTCTTCAAACACCATCTAACCTGTCCCTCAATCACCCTCTAACCTGTCGCTCAATCACCCTCTAACCTGTTCTTCAATCACCCTCTAACCTGTTCTTCAATCACTCTCTATCCTGTTCTTCAATCACCATCTAACCTGTTCTTCAATCACCCTCTATCCTCTCCTTCAATCACCCTCTAACCTGTTCTTCAATCACCCTCTAACCTGTACCTCAATCACCCTCGAACATGTTCTTCAATCACCCTCTAACCTGTTCTTCAATCACCCTCTAACCTGTCCCTCAACCACCCTCCAACCTGTCCCTCAACCACCCTCTAACCTGTCCCTCAATCACCCTCTAACCTGTCCTTCAATCACCCTCTAACCTGTTCTTCAATCACCCTCTAACCTGTCCAACAATCACTCTCTAAACTGCCCCTCAATCACCCTCTTACCTGTTCTTCAATCACTATCTAACCTGTTCTTCAATCACCTTCTATCCTGTTCCTCAATCACACTCTAACATGTTCTTCAATCACCCTCTAATCTGTCCCTCAATCACCCTCTAACCTGTTCTTCAATCACCCTCTAACATGTCCCTCAATCACCCTCTAACCTGTCCCTCAACCACCCTCTAACCTATCCCTCAATCACCCTCTAACCTGTCCTTCAATCACCCTTTAACCTGTTCTTCAATCACCCTCTAACCTGTCCTACAATCACTCTCTAAACTGCCCCTCAATCACCCTCTTACCTGTTCTTCAATCACTATCTAACCTGTTCTTCAATCATCCTCTATCCTGTTCCTCAATCACACTCTAACATGTTCTTCAATCACCCTCTAAGCTGTTCCTCAATCACCCTCTAAACTGTCCCTCAATCACCGTCTAACCTGTTCTTCAATCACCCGCTAACCTGTTCTTCAATCACCCTCTAACCTGTCCCTCAATCACCCTCTAACCTGTTCTTCAATCACCCTCTCACCTGTCCCTCAATCACCCTGTAACCTGTTCTTCAACCACCCTCTAACCTGTCCTTCAATCACCCTCTAACCTGTCCCTCAATCACCCTGTAACCTGTTCTTCAACCACCCTCTAACCTGTCCTTCAATCACCCTCTAACCTGTCCCTCAATCACCCTCTAACCTGATCTTCAATCACCCTCTAACCTGTTCTTCAATCATCCTCTAACCTGTTCTTCAATCAGCCTCTAACGTGTTCTTCAATCACCCTTGTACCTGTTCGTCAATCATCCTCTAACCTGTTCTTCAATCACCCTCGAACCTGTTCCTCAATCACCCTCTAACCTGTCCTTCAATCACCCTCTAACCTGTTCTTCAATCACCCTCTAACCTGTCCCTCAGTCACCCTCTAACCTGTCCTTCAATCACCCTCTAACCTGTTCTTCAATCACCCTCTAACCTGTCCCTCAGTCACCCTCTAACCTGTCCCTCAATCACCCTCTAACCTATCCATCAATCACCCTCTAACCTGTCTTCAATCACCCTCTAACCTGTTCTTCAATCACCCTCTAACCTGTCCTTCAATCACCTTCTAACCTGTTCTTCAATCACCCTCTAACCTGTTCTTCAATCACCCTCGAACCTGTTCCTCAATCACCCTCTAACCTGTTCTTCAATCACCCCTTAACCTGCCCCTCAATCACCATCTAACCTGTTTTTCAAACATCCTCTAACCTGTTCTTCAATCACCCTCTAACCTGTTCTTCAATCACCCTCGAACCTGTTCCTCAATCACCCTCAAACCTGTTCTTCAATCACACTCTAACCTGTCCTTCAATCACCCTCGAACCTGTTCCTCAATCACCCTCTAACCTGTTCTTTAATCACCCACTATCCTGTTCCTCAATCACCCTCTAACCTGTCCATCAATCACCCTCTAATCTGTCCCTCAATCACCCTCTAACCTGTCCTTCAATCACCCTCTAAACTGCCCCTCAATCACCCTCTTACCTGTTCTTCAATCACCCTCTAACCTGTTCTTCAATCACCCTTTAACCTGTCCTTCAATCACCCTCTAACCTGTTCCTCAATCACACTCTAACCTGTTCGTTAATCACCCTCTAACCTCTTCTTCAATCACCCTCTATCCTGTTCTTCAATCACCCTCTCACCTGTTCTACAATCACCCTCGTACCTGTTCTTCAATCAGCCTCTAACCTGTCCCTCAATCACCCTCTAATCTGTCCGTTAATCACCCACTCACCTTTTCTATAATCACCATCTAACCTGTCCCTCAGTCACCCTCTAAACTGTTCCTCAATCACCCTCTAACCTGTCCCTCAATCACCCTCTAAACTCTCCTTCAATCACCCTCTAACCTGTTCTTCAATCACCCTCTAACCAGTCCTTCAATCACCCTCTAACCTGTCCTTCAATCACCCTCTAACCTGCCCCTCAATCACCCTCTAACCTGTTCTTCAATCACCCTCTAACCTGTTCCTCAATCAACCTCTAACCTGTTCTTCAATCACCCTCTAAGCTGTTCTTCAATCGCCCTCTAAACTGTTCTTCAATCACGCTCTAACCTGTTCTTCAATCACCCACTAACCTGTTCTTCAATCACCCTCTAACCTGTCCCTCAATCTCCCTCTAACCTGTTCTTCAATCACCCTCTATCCTGTTCTTCAATCACACTCTATCCTGTTCTTCAATCACCCTCTATCCTGTTCTTCAATCACCCTCTAACCTGTTCTTCAATCACCCTCTAACCTGTCGCTCAATCACCCTCTAACCTGTTCTTCAATCACCCTCTAACCTGTTCTTCAATCACTCTCTATCCTGTTCTTCAATCACTCTCCAACCTCGTCTTCAATCACCCTCTACCTGTTGATCAATCACCCTCTAACCTGTCCTTCAATCACCCTCTAACCTGTTCTTCAATCACCCTCTAACCTGTCCCTCAATCACCCTCTAACCTATCCTTCAATCACCCTCTATCCTCTCCTTCAATCACCCTCTAACCTATTCTTCAATCACCCTCTAACCTGTCCCTCAATCACCCTCTAACCTGTCCCTCAACCACCCTCTAACCTGTCCCTCAATCACCCTCTAACCTGTCCTTCAATCACCCTCTAACCTGTTCTTCAATCACCCTCTAACCTGTCCTACATTCACTCTCTAAACTGCCCCTCAATCACCCTCTTACCTGTTCTTCAATCACTATCTAACCTGTTCTTCAATCACCCTCTATCCTGTTCCTCAATCACACTCTAACATGTTCTTCAATCATCCTCTAAGCTGTTCCTCAAACACCCTCTAAACTGTCCCTCAATCACCGTCTAACCTGTTCTTCAATCACCCTCGAACCTGTTCTTCAATCACCCTCTAACCTGTTCTTCAATCACCCTCTAACCTGTTCTTCAATCACCCTCGAACCTGTTCCTCAATCACCCTCTAACCTGTTCTTCAATCACCCTCGAACCTGTTCCTCAATCAACCTCTAACCTGTTCTTCAATCACTCTCTAACCTGTTCTTCAATCACCCTCTAACCTGTTCCTCAGTCACCCTCTAACCTGTCTCTCAATCACCCTCTAACCTGTTCTTCAATCACCCTCTAACATGTCCCTCAATCACCCTCTAATCTGTCCGTCAATCACTCTCTAACCTGTTCTTCAAACACCCTCTAACCTGTCCTTCAATCACCCTCTAACCTGTCCCTCAATCACCCTCTAACCTGTTCTTCAATCACCCTCTATCCTGTTCTTCAATCACCCTCTGTCGTGTTCTTCAATCACCCTCTAACCTGTTCTTCAAACACCATCTAACCTGTCCCTCAATCACCCTCTAACCTGTCGCTCAATCACCCTCTAACCTGTTCTTCAATCACCCTCTAACCTGTTCTTCAATCACTCTCTATCCTGTTCTTCAATCACCATCTAACCTGTTCTTCAATCACCCTCTATCCTCTCCTTCAATCACCCTCTAACCTGTTCTTCAATCACCCTCTAACCTGTACCTCAATCACCCTCGAACATGTTCTTCAATCACCCTCTAACCTGTTCTTCAATCACCCTCTAACCTGTCCCTCAACCACCCTCCAACCTGTCCCTCAACCACCCTCTAACCTGTCCCTCAATCACCCTCTAACCTGTCCTTCAATCACCCTCTAACCTGTTCTTCAATCACCCGCTCACCTGTTCTTCAATCACCCTCTAATCTGTCCCTCAATCACCCTCTAACCTGTTCTTCAATCACCCTCTAACCTGTCCCTCAATCACCCTCTAACCTGTCCCTCAACCACCCTCTAACCTATCCCTCAATCACCCTCTAACCTGTCCTTCAATCACCCTTTAACCTGTTCTTCAATCACCCTCTAACCTGTCCTACAATCACTCTCTAAACTGCCCCTCAATCACCCTCTTACCTGTTCTTCAATCACTATCTAACCTGTTCTTCAATCATCCTCTATCCTGTTCCTCAATCACACTCTAACATGTTCTTCAATCACCCTCTAAGCTGTTCCTCAATCACCCTCTAAACTGTCCCTCAATCACCGTCTAACCTGTTCTTCAATCACCCGCTAACCTGTTCTTCAATCACCCTCTAACCTGTCCCTCAATCACCCTCTAACCTGTTCTTCAATCACCCTCTCACCTGTCCCTCAATCACCCTGTAACCTGTTCTTCAATCACCCTCTAACCTGTCCCTCAATCACTTTCTAACCTGTTCATCAATCACCCTCTAATCTATCCCTCAATCACCCTCTAACCTGTTCTTCAATCACCCTCTAACCTGTCCCTCAATCACCCTGTAACCTGTTCTTCAACCACCCTCTAACCTGTCCTTCAATCACCCTCTAACCTGTCCCTCAATCACCCTCTAACCTGATCTTCAATCACCCTCTAACCTGTTCTTCAATCATCCTCTAACCTGTTCTTCAATCAGCCTCTAACGTGTTCTTCAATCACCCTTGTACCTGTTCGTCAATCATCCTCTAACCTGTTCTTCAATCACCCTCGAACCTGTTCCTCAATCACCCTCTAACCTGTCCTTCAATCACCCTCTAACCTGTTCTTCAATCACCCTCTAACCTGTCCCTCAGTCACCCTCTAACCTGTCCTTCAATCACCCTCTAACCTGTTCTTCAATCACCCTCTAACCTGTCCCTCAGTCACCCTCTAACCTGTCCCTCAATCACCCTCTAACCTATCCATCAATCACCCTCTAACCTGTCTTCAATCACCCTCTAACCTGTTCTTCAATCACCCTCTAACCTGTCCTTCAATCACCTTCTAACCTGTTCTTCAATCACCCTCTAACCTGTTCTTCAATCACCCTCGAACCTGTTCCTCAATCACCCTCTAACCTGTTCTTCAATCACCCTCGAACCTGTTCCTCAATCAACCTCTAACCTGTTCTTCAATCACCCTCTAACCTGTTCTTCAATCACCCTCTAACCTGTTCCTCAGTCACCCTCTAACCTGACTCTCAATCACCCTCTAACCTGTCCCTCAATCAACCTCTAACCTGTCCCTCAATCAACCTCTAACCTGTTCTTCAATCACCCTCTAACCTGTCCCTCAATCACCCTCTAACCTGTCTTCAATCACCCTCAAACCTGTCCCTCAATCATCCGCTAACCTGTCCCTCAATCAGCATCTAACCTGTCCCTCAATCACACCCTTACCTTTCCTTCCATCACCCTCGAACCTGTTCCTCAATCACCCTCTAACCTGTTCTTCAATCACCCTCTAACCTGTTCTTCAATCACCCTCTCACCTGTCCCTCAATCACCCTGTAACCTGTTCTTCAATCACCCTCTAACCTGTCCATCAATCACTTTGTAACCTGTTCTTCAATCACCCTCTAACCTATCCCTCAATCACCCTCTAACCTGTTCTTCAATCACCCTCTAACCTGTTCTTCAATCACCCTCTAAGCTATTCCTCAATCACCCTCTAAACTGTCCCTCAATCACCGTCTAACCTGTTCTTCAATCACCCGCTAACCTGTTCTTCAATCACCCTCTAACCTCTCACTCAATCACCCGCTAACCTATTCTTCAATCACCCTCTCACCTGTCCCTCAATCACCCTGTAACCTGTTCTTCAACCACCCTCTAACCTGTCCATCAATCACTTTCTAACCTGTTCTTCAATCACCCTCTAACCTATCCCTCAATCACCATCTAACCTGTTCTTCAATCACCCTCTAACCTGATCTTCAATCACCCTCTAACCTGTTCTTCAATCATCCTCTAACCTGTTCTTCAATCAGCCTCTAACGTGTTCTTCAATCACCCTCGTACCTGTTCGTCAATCACCCTCCAACCTGTTCTTCAATCACCCTCGAACCTGTTCCTCAATCACCCTCTAACCTGTCCCTCAGTCACCCTCTAACCTGTCCTTCAATCACCCTCTAACCTGTTCTTCAATCACCCTCTAACCTGTACCTCAATCAACCTCTAACCTGTTCTTCAATCACCCTCTAACCTGTTCTTCAATCACCCTCTAACCTGTTCCTCAGTCACCCTCTAACCTGTCTCTCAATCACCCTCTAACCTGTTTTTCAATCACCCTCTAACATGTCCCTCAATCACCCTCTAACCTTTCCTTCAATCACCCTCGAACCTGTTCTTCAATCACCCTCTAACCTGTTCTTCAATCACCCTCGAACCTGTTCCTCAATCACCCTCAAACCTGTTCTTCAATCACCCTCTAACCTGTCCTTCAATCACCCTCGAACCTGTTCCTCCATCACCCTCTAACCTGTTCTTCAATCACCACTCTAACCTGTCCCACAATCACCATCTAACCTTTTCTTCAATCACCCTCTAAGCTGTTCCTCAATCACCCTCTAAACTGTCCCTCAATCACCCTCTAACCTGTTCTTCAATCACCTGCTAACCTGACCCTCAATCACCCTATAACCTGTCCTTCAATCACCCTCTAACCTGTTTTTCAATCACCCTCTAACCTGTCCTTACATCACCCTCTAACCTGTCCCTCAATCACCCTCTAACCTGTTTTTCAATCACCCTCTAAGCTGTTCTTCAACCACCCTCTAAGCTGTTCTACAATCACCCTCGTACCTGTTCTTCAATCAGCCTCTAACTTGTCCCTCAATCACCCTCTAATCTGTCCGTCAATCACCCTCTCACCTTTTCTATAATCACCATCTAACCTGTCCCTCAGTCACCCTCTAAACTGTTCCTCAATCATCCTCTAACCTGTCCCTCATTCACACTCTAACCTGTTCTTCAATCACCCTCTAACCAGTCCTTCAATCACCCTCTAACCTGTCCTTCAATCACCCTCTAACCTGCCCCTCAATCACCCTCTAACCTGTTCTTCAATCACCCTCTAACCTGTTCTTCAATCACCCTCTAACCTGTTCCTCAATCACCCTCTAACCTGTCGCTCAATCACCCTCTAACGTGTTCTTCAATCACCCTCTAACCTGTTCTTCAATCACTCTCTATCCTGTTCTTCAATCACTCTCTATCCTCATCTTCAATCACCCTCTACCTGTTGTTCAATCACCATCTAACCTTTCCTTCAATCACCCTCTAACCTGTCCCTCAATCACCCTCTAACCTATCCTTCAATCACCCTCTAACTTGTTCTTCAATCACCTTCTAACCTGTCCCTCAATCACCCTCCAACCTGTTCTTCAATCACCCTCTAACCTGTCCCTCAATCACCATCTAACCTGTTCTTCAATCACCCGCTATCCTCTCCTTCAATCACCCTCTAACCTGTTCTTCAATCACCCTCTAACCTGTACCTCAATCACCCTCGAACATGTTCTTCAATCACCCTCTAACCTGTTGTTCAATCACCCTCTAACCTGTCCCTCAATCACCCTCTAACCTGTCCCTCAACCACCCTCTAACCTGTTCTTCAATCACCCTCTAACCTGTTCTTCAATCACCCTCTAACCTGTTCTTCAATCACCCTCTAACCTGTTCTTCAATCACCCTCGAACCTGTTCCTCAATCACCCTCTAACCTGTTCTTCAATCACCCTCGAACCTGTTCCTCAATCAACCTCTAAACTGTTCTTCAATCACTCTCTAACCTGTTCTTCAATCACCCTCTAACCTGTTCCTCAGTCACCCTCTAACCTGTCTCTCAATCACCCTCTAACCTGTTCTTCAATCACCCTCTAACATGTCCCTCAATCACCCTCTATCTGTCCGTCAATCACTCTCTAACCTGTTCTTCTATCACCCTCTAACCTGTCCTTCAATCACCCTCTAACCTGTCCCTCAAACAACCTCTAACCTGTTCTTCAATCACACTCTTACCTTTCCTTCAATCACCCTCGAACCTGTTCTTCAATCACCCTCTAACCTGTTCTTCAATCACTCTCTAACCTGACCTTCAATCACCCTCTAACCTGTCCTTCAATCACCCCCTAACCTGCCCCTCAATCACCATCTAACCTGTTTTTCAATCATCCTCTAACCTGTTCTTCAATCACCCTCTAACCTGTTCTTCAATCACCCTCGAACCTGTTCCTCAATCACCACTCAAACCTGTTCTTCAATCACACTCTAACCTCTCCTTCAATCACCCTCGAACCTGTTCCTCAATTACCCTCTAACCTGTTCTTTAATCACCCTCTATGCTGTTCCTCAATCACGCTCTAACCTGTCCATCAATCACCCTCTAATCTGTCCCTCAATCACCCTCTAACCTGTCCTTCAATCACCCTCTAAACTGCCCCTCAATCACCCTCTAAACTGTCCCTCAATCACCGTCTAACCTGTTCTTCAATCACCCGCTAACCTGTTCTTCAATCACCCTCTAACCTGTCCCTCAATCACCCTCTAACCTGTTCTTCAATCACCCTCTCACCTGTCCCTCAATCACCCTGTAACCTGTTCTTCAATCACGCTCTAACCTGTCCCTCAATCACTTTCTAACCTGTTCATCAATCACCCTCTAATCTATCCCTCAATCACCCTCTAACCTGTTCTTCAATCACCCTCTAACCTGTCCCTCAATCACCCTGTAACCTGTTCTTCAACCACCCTCTAACCTGTCCTTCAATCACCCTCTAACCTGTCCCTCAATCACCCTCTAACCTGATCTTCAATCACCCTCTAACCTGTTCTTCAATCATCCTCTAACCTGTTCTTCAATCAGCCTCTAACGTGTTCTTCAATCACCCTTGTACCTGTTCGTCAATCATCCTCTAACCTGTTCTTCAATCACCCTCGAACCTGTTCCTCAATCACCCTCTAACCTGTCCTTCAATCACCCTCTAACCTGTTCTTCAATCACCCTCTAACCTGTCCCTCAGTCACCCTATAACCTGTCCTTCAATCACCCTCTAACCTGTTCTTCAATCACCCTCTAACCTGTCCCTCAGTCACCCTCTAACCTGTCCCTCAATCACCCTCTAACCTATCCATCAATCACCCTCTAACCTGTCTTCAATCACCCTCTAACCTGTTCTTCAATCACCCTCTAACCTGTCCTTCAATCACCTTCTAACCTGTTCTTCAATCACCCTCTAACCTGTTCTTCAATCACCCTCGAACCTGTTCCTCAATCACCCTCTAACCTGTTCTTCAATCACCCTCGAACCTGTTCCTCAATCAACCTCTAACCTGTTCTTCAATCACCCTCTAACCTGTTCTTCAATCACCCTCTAACCTGTTCTTCAATCACCCTCTAACCTGTTCCTCAGTCACCCTCTAACCTGACTCTCAATCACCCTCTAACCTGTCCCTCAATCAACCTCTAACCTGTTCTTCAATCACCCTCTAACCTGTCCCTCAATCACCCTCTAACCTGTCTTCAATCACCCTCAAACCTGTCCCTCAATCATCCGCTAACCTGTCCCTCAATCAGCATCTAACCTGTCCCTCAATCACACTCTTACCTTTCCTTCAATCACCCTCGAACCTGTTCCTCAATCACCCTCTAACCTGTTCTTCAATCACCCTCTAACCTGACCTTCAATCACCCTCTAACCTGTTCTTCAATCACCCTCTAAGCTATTCCTCAATCACCCTCTAAACTGTCCCTCAATCACCCTCTAACCTGTCCATCAATCACTTTCTAACCTGTTCTTCAATCACCCTCTAACCTATCCCTCAATCACCCTCTAACCTGTTCTTCAATCACCCTCTACCCTGTCCCTCAATCACCCTGTAACCTGTTCTTCAACCACCCTCTAACCTGTCCATCAATCACTTTCTAACCTGTTCTTCAATCACCCTCCATCCTATCCCTCAATCACCATCTAACCTGTTCTTCAATCACCCTCTAACCTGTCCCTCAATCACCCTGTAACCTGTTCTTCAACCACCCTCTAACCTGTCCTTCAATCACCCTCTAACCTGTCCCTCAATCACCCTCTAACCTGATCTTCAATCACCCTCTAACCTGTTCTTCAATCATCCTCTAACCTGTTCTTCAATCAGCCTCTAACGTGTTCTTCAATCACCCTCGTACCTGTTCGTCAATCACCCTCCAACCTGTTCTTCAATCACCCTCGAACCTGTTCCTCAATCACCCTCTAACCTGTCCCTCAGTCACCCTCTAACCTGTCCTTCAATCACCCTCTAACCTGTTCTTCAATCACCCTCTAACCTGTACCTCAATCAACCTCTAACCTGTTCTTCAATCACCCTCTAACCTGTTCTTCAATCACCCTCTAACCTGTTCCTCAGTCACCCTCTAACCTGTCTCTCAATCACCCTCTAACCTGTTTTTCAATCACCCTCTAACATGTCCCTCAATCACCCTCTAACCTGTCCGTCAATCACCCACTAACCTGTTCTTCAATCACCCTCTAACCTGTCCTTCAATCACCCTCTAACCTGTCCCTCAATCAACCTCTAACCTGTTCTTCAATCACCCTCTAACCTGTCCCTCAATCACCCTCTAACCTGTCTTCAATCACCCTCTAACCTGTCCCTCAATCATCCGCTAACCTGTCCCTCAATCACCATCTAACCTGTCCCTCAATCACACTCTTACCTTTCCTTCAATCACCCTCGAACCTGTTCTTCAATCACCCTCTAACCTGTTCTTCAATCACCCTCGAACCTGTTCCTCAATCACCCTCAAACCTGTTCTTCAATCACCCTCTAACCTGTCCTTCAATCACCCTCGAACCTGTTCCTCCATCACCCTCTAACCTGTTCTTCAATCACCACTCTAACCTGTCCCACAATCACCATCTAACCTTTTCTTCAATCACCCTCTAAGCTGTTCCTCAATCACCCTCTAAACTGTCCCTCAATCACCCTCTAACCTGTTCTTCAATCACCTGCTAACCTGACCCTCAATCACCCTATAACCTGTCCTTCAATCACCCTCTAACCTGTTTTTCAATCACCCTCTAACCTGTCCAAACATCACCCTCTAACCTGTCCCTCAATCACCCTCTAACCTGTTTTTCAATCACCCTCTAAGCTGTTCTTCAACCACCCTCTAAGCTGTTCTACAATCACCCTCGTACCTGTTCTTCAATCAGCCTCTAACTTGTCCCTCAATCACCCTCTAATCTGTCCGTCAATCACCCTCTCACCTTTTCTATAATCACCATCTAACCTGTCCCTCAGTCACCCTCTAAACTGTTCCTCAATCATCCTCTAACCTGTCCCTCATTCACACTCTAACCTGTTCTTCAATCAGCCTCTAACGTGTTCTTCAATCACCCTTGTACCTGTTCGTCAATCATCCTCTAACCTGTTCTTCAATCACCCTCGAACCTGTTCCTCAATCACCCTCTAACCTGTCCTTCAATCACCCTCTAACCTGTTCTTCAATCACCCTCTAACCTGTCCCTCAGTCACCCTATAACCTGTCCTTCAATCACCCTCTAACCTGTTCTTCAATCACCCTCTAACCTGTCCCTCAGTCACCCTCTAACCTGTCCCTCAATCACCCTCTAACCTATCCATCAATCACCCTCTAACCTGTCTTCAATCACCCTCTAACCTGTTCTTCAATCACCCTCTAACCTGTCCTTCAATCACCTTCTAACCTGTTCTTCAATCACCCTCTAACCTGTTCTTCAATCACCCTCGAACCTGTTCCTCAATCACCCTCTAACCTGTTCTTCAATCACCCTCGAACCTGTTCCTCAATCAACCTCTAACCTGTTCTTCAATCACCCTCTAACCTGTTCTTCAATCACCCTCTAACCTGTTCTTCAATCACCCTCTAACCTGTTCCTCAGTCACCCTCTAACCTGACTCTCAATCACCCTCTAACCTGTCCCTCAATCAACCTCTAACCTGTTCTTCAATCACCCTCTAACCTGTCCCTCAATCACCCTCTAACCTGTCTTCAATCACCCTCAAACCTGTCCCTCAATCATCCGCTAACCTGTCCCTCAATCAGCATCTAACCTGTCCCTCAATCACACTCTTACCTTTCCTTCAATCACCCTCGAACCTGTTCCTCAATCACCCTCTAACCTGTTCTTCAATCACCCTCTAACCTGACCTTCAATCACCCTCTAACCTGTTCTTCAATCACCCTCTAAGCTATTCCTCAATCACCCTCTAAACTGTCCCTCAATCACCCTCTAACCTGTCCATCAATCACTTTCTAACCTGTTCTTCAATCACCCTCTAACCTATCCCTCAATCACCCTCTAACCTGTTCTTCAATCACCCTCTAACCTGTCCCTCAATCACCCTGTAACCTGTTCTTCAACCACCCTCTAACCTGTCCATCAATCACTTTCTAACCTGTTCTTCAATCACCCTCTAACCTATCCCTCAATCACCATCTAACCTGTTCTTCAATCACCCTCTAACCTGTCCCCCTCAATCACCCTGTAACCTGTTCTTCAACCACCCTCTAACCTGTCCTTCAATCACCCTCTAACCTGTCCCTCAATCACCCTCTAACCTGATCTTCAATCACCCTCTAACCTGTTCTTCAATCATCCTCTAACCTGTTCTTCAATCAGCCTCTAACGTGTTCTTCAATCACCCTCGTACCTGTTCGTCAATCACCCTCCAACCTGTTCTTCAATCACCCTCGAACCTGTTCCTCAATCACCCTCTAACCTGTCCCTCAGTCACCCTCTAACCTGTCCTTCAATCACCCTCTAACCTGTTCTTCAATCACCCTCTAACCTGTACCTCAATCAACCTCTAACCTGTTCTTCAATCACCCTCTAACCTGTTCTTCAATCACCCTCTAACCTGTTCCTCAGTCACCCTCTAACCTGTCTCTCAATCACCCTCTAACCTGTTTTTCAATCACCCTCTAACATGTCCCTCAATCACCCTCTAACCTGTCCGTCAATCACCCACTAACCTGTTCTTCAATCACCCTCTAACCTGTCCTTCAATCACCCTCTAACCTGTCCCTCAATCAACCTCTAACCTGTTCTTCAATCACCCTCTAACCTGTCCCTCAATCACCCTCTAACCTTTCTTCAATCACCCTCTAACCTGTCCCTCAATCATCCGCTAACCTGTCCCTCAATCACCATCTAACCTGTCCCTCAATCACACTCTTACCTTTCCTTCAATCACCCTCGAACCTGTTCTTCAATCACCCTCTAACCTGTTCTTCAATCACCCTCGAACCTGTTCCTCAATCACCCTCAAACCTGTTCTTCAATCACCCTCTAACCTGTCCTTCAATCACCCTCGAACCTGTTCCTCCATCACCCTCTAACCTGTTCTTCAATCACCACTCTAACCTGTCCCACAATCACCATCTAACCTTTTCTTCAATCACCCTCTAAGCTGTTCCTCAATCACCCTCTAAACTGTCCCTCAATCACCCTCTAACCTGTTCTTCAATCACCTGCTAACCTGACCCTCAATCACCCTATAACCTGTCCTTCAATCACCCTCTAACCTGTTTTTCAATCACCCTCTAACCTGTCCTTACATCACCCTCTAACCTGTCCCTCAATCACCCTCTAACCTGTTTTTCAATCACCCTCTAAGCTGTTCTTCAACCACCCTCTAAGCTGTTATACAATCACCCTCGTACCTGTTCTTCAATCAGCCTCTAACTTGTCCCTCAATCACCCTCTAATCTGTCCGTCAATCACCCTCTCACCTTTTCTATAATCACCATCTAACCTGTCCCTCAGTCACCCTCTAAACTGTTCCTCAATCATCCTCTAACCTGTCCCTCATTCACACTCTAACCTGTTCGTCAATCACCCTCTAACCAGTCCTTCAATCACCCTCTAACCTGTCCTTCAATCACCCTCTAACCTGCCCCTCAATCACCCTCTAACCTGTTCTTCAATCACCCTCTAACCTGTTCTTCAATCACCCTCTAACCTGTTCCTCAATCACCCTCTAACCTGTTCTTCAATCACCCTCTAACCTGTTCTTCAATCACCATCTAACCTGTCCCTCAATCACCCTCTAACCTGTCGCTCAATCACCCTCTAACCTGTTCTTCAATCACCCTCTAACCTGTTCTTCAATCACTCTCTATCCTGTTCTTCAATCACTCTCTAACCTCGTCTTCAATCACCCTCTACCTGTTGTTCAATCACCATCTAACCTGTCCCTCAATCACCCTCTAACCTGTTCTTCAATCACCCTCTCACCTGTCCCTCAATCACCCTGTAACCTGTTCTTCAATCACCCTCTAACCTGTCCCTCAATCACTTTCTAACCTGTTCATCAATCACCCTCTAATCTATCCCTCAACCACCCTCTAACCTGTTCTTCAGTCACCCTCTAACCTGTCCCTCAATCACCCTGTAACCTGTTCTTCAACCACCCTCTAACCTGTCCTTCAATCACCCTCTAACCTGTCCCTCAATCACCCTCTAACCTGATCTTCAATCATCCTCTAACCTGTTCTTCAATCAGCCTCTAACGTGTTCTTCAATCACCCTTGTACCTGTTCGTCAATCATCCTCTAACCTGTTCTTCAATCACCCTCGAACCTGTTCCTCAATCACCCTCTAACCTGTCCTTCAATCACCCTCTAACCTGTTCTTCAATCACCCTCTAACCTGTCCATCAATCACTTTCTAACCTGTTCTTCAATCACCCTCCATCCTATCCCTCAATCACCATCTAACCTGTTCTTCAATCACCCTCTAACCTGTCCCTCAATCACCCTGTAACCTGTTCTTCAACCACCCTCTAACCTGTCCTTCAATCACCCTCTAACCTGTCCCTCAATCACCCTCTAACCTGATCTTCAATCACCCTCTAACCTGTTCTTCAATCATCCTCTAACCTGTTCTTCAATCAGCCTCTAACGTGTTCTTCAATCACCCTCGTACCTGTTCGTCAATCACCCTCCAACCTGTTCTTCAATCACCCTCGAACCTGTTCCTCAATCACCCTCTAACCTGTCCCTCAGTCACCCTCTAACCTGTCCTTCAATCACCCTCTAACCTGTTCTTCAATCACCCTCTAACCTGTACCTCAATCAACCTCTAACCTGTTCTTCAATCACCCTCTAACCTGTTCTTCAATCACCCTCTAACCTGTTCCTCAGTCACCCTCTAACCTGTCTCTCAATCACCCTCTAACCTGTTTTTCAATCACCCTCTAACATGTCCCTCAATCACCCTCTAACCTGTCCGTCAATCACCCACTAACCTGTTCTTCAATCACCCTCTAACCTGTCCTTCAATCACCCTCTAACCTGTCCCTCAATCAACCTCTAACCTGTTCTTCAATCACCCTCTAACCTGTCCCTCAATCACCCTCTAACCTGTCTTCAATCACCCTCTAACCTGTCCCTCAATCATCCGCTAACCTGTCCCTCAATCACCATCTAACCTGTCCCTCAATCACACTCTTACCTTTCCTTCAATCACCCTCGAACCTGTTCTTCAATCACCCTCTAACCTGTTCTTCAATCACCCTCGAACCTGTTCCTCAATCACCCTCAAACCTGTTCTTCAATCACCCTCTAACCTGTCCTTCAATCACCCTCGAACCTGTTCCTCCATCACCCTCTAACCTGTTCTTCAATCACCACTCTAACCTGTCCCACAATCACCATCTAACCTTTTCTTCAATCACCCTCTAAGCTGTTCCTCAATCACCCTCTAAACTGTCCCTCAATCACCCTCTAACCTGTTCTTCAATCACCTGCTAACCTGACCCTCAATCACCCTATAACCTGTCCTTCAATCACCCTCTAACCTGTTTTTCAATCACCCTCTAACCTGTCCTTACATCACCCTCTAACCTGTCCCTCAATCACCCTCTAACCTGTTTTTCAATCACCCTCTAAGCTGTTCTTCAACCACCCTCTAAGCTGTTCTACAATCACCCTCGTACCTGTTCTTCAATCAGCCTCTAACTTGTCCCTCAATCACCCTCTAATCTGTCCGTCAATCACCCTCTCACCTTTTCTATAATCACCATCTAACCTGTCCCTCAGTCACCCTCTAAACTGTTCCTCAATCATCCTCTAACCTGTCCCTCATTCACACTCTAACCTGTTCTTCAATCAGCCTCTAACGTGTTCTTCAATCACCCTTGTACCTGTTCGTCAATCATCCTCTAACCTGTTCTTCAATCACCCTCGAACCTGTTCCTCAATCACCCTCTAACCTGTCCTTCAATCACCCTCTAACCTGTTCTTCAATCACCCTCTAACCTGTCCCTCAGTCACCCTATAACCTGTCCTTCAATCACCCTCTAACCTGTTCTTCAATCACCCTCTAACCTGTCCCTCAGTCACCCTCTAACCTGTCCCTCAATCACCCTCTAACCTATCCATCAATCACCCTCTAACCTGTCTTCAATCACCCTCTAACCTGTTCTTCAATCACCCTCTAACCTGTCCTTCAATCACCTTCTAACCTGTTCTTCAATCACCCTCTAACCTGTTCTTCAATCACCCTCGAACCTGTTCCTCAATCACCCTCTAACCTGTTCTTCAATCACCCTCGAACCTGTTCCTCAATCAACCTCTAACCTGTTCTTCAATCACCCTCTAACCTGTTCTTCAATCACCCTCTAACCTGTTCTTCAATCACCCTCTAACCTGTTAATCAGTCACCCTCTAACCTGACTCTCAATCACCCTCTAACCTGTCCCTCAATCAACCTCTAACCTGTTCTTCAATCACCCTCTAACCTGTCCCTCAATCACCCTCTAACCTGTCTTCAATCACCCTCAAACCTGTCCCTCAATCATCCGCTAACCTGTCCCTCAATCAGCATCTAACCTGTCCCTCAATCACACTCTTACCTTTCCTTCAATCACCCTCGAACCTGTTCCTCAATCACCCTCTAACCTGTTCTTCAATCACCCTCTAACCTGACCTTCAATCACCCTCTAACCTGTTCTTCAATCACCCTCTAAGCTATTCCTCAATCACCCTCTAAACTGTCCCTCAATCACCCTCTAACCTGTCCATCAATCACTTTCTAACCTGTTCTTCAATCACCCTCTAACCTATCCCTCAATCACCCTCTAACCTGTTCTTCAATCACCCTCTAACCTGTCCCTCAATCACCCTGTAACCTGTTCTTCAACCACCCTCTAACCTGTCCATCAATCACTTTCTAACCTGTTCTTCAATCACCCTCTAACCTATCCCTCAATCACCATCTAACCTGTTCTTCAATCACCCTCTAACCTGTCCCTCAATCACCCTGTAACCTGTTCTTCAACCACCCTCTAACCTGTCCTTCAATCACCCTCTAACCTGTCCCTCAATCACCCTCTAACCTGATCTTCAATCACCCTCTAACCTGTTCTTCAATCATCCTCTAACCTGTTCTTCAATCAGCCTCTAACGTGTTCTTCAATCACCCTCGTACCTGTTCGTCAATCACCCTCCAACCTGTTCTTCAATCACCCTCGAACCTGTTCCTCAATCACCCTCTAACCTGTCCCTCAGTCACCCTCTAACCTGTCCTTCAATCACCCTCTAACCTGTTCTTCAATCACCCTCTAACCTGTACCTCAATCAACCTCTAACCTGTTCTTCAATCACCCTCTAACCTGTTCTTCAATCACCCTCTAACCTGTTCCTCAGTCACCCTCTAACCTGTCTCTCAATCACCCTCTAACCTGTTTTTCAATCACCCTCTAACATGTCCCTCAATCACCCTCTAACCTGTCCGTCAATCACCCACTAACCTGTTCTTCAATCACCCTCTAACCTGTCCTTCAATCACCCTCTAACCTGTCCCTCAATCAACCTCTAACCTGTTCTTCAATCACCCTCTAACCTGTCCCTCAATCACCCTCTAACCTTTCTTCAATCACCCTCTAACCTGTCCCTCAATCATCCGCTAACCTGTCCCTCAATCACCATCTAACCTGTCCCTCAATCACACTCTTACCTTTCCTTCAATCACCCTCGAACCTGTTCTTCAATCACCCTCTAACCTGTTCTTCAATCACCCTCGAACCTGTTCCTCAATCACCCTCAAACCTGTTCTTCAATCACCCTCTAACCTGTCCTTCAATCACCCTCGAACCTGTTCCTCCATCACCCTCTAACCTGTTCTTCAATCACCACTCTAACCTGTCCCACAATCACCATCTAACCTTTTCTTCAATCACCCTCTAAGCTGTTCCTCAATCACCCTCTAAACTGTCCCTCAATCACCCTCTAACCTGTTCTTCAATCACCTGCTAACCTGACCCTCAATCACCCTATAACCTGTCCTTCAATCACCCTCTAACCTGTTTTTCAATCACCCTCTAACCTGTCCTTACATCACCCTCTAACCTGTCCCTCAATCACCCTCTAACCTGTTTTTCAATCACCCTCTAAGCTGTTCTTCAACCACCCTCTAAGCTGTTATACAATCACCCTCGTACCTGTTCTTCAATCAGCCTCTAACTTGTCCCTCAATCACCCTCTAATCTGTCCGTCAATCACCCTCTCACCTTTTCTATAATCACCATCTAACCTGTCCCTCAGTCACCCTCTAAACTGTTCCTCAATCATCCTCTAACCTGTCCCTCATTCATACTCTAACCTGTTCGTCAATCACCCTCTAACCAGTCCTTCAATCACCCTCTAACCTGTCCTTCAATCACCCTCTAACCTGCCCCTCAATCACCCTCTAACCTGTTCTTCAATCACCCTCTAACCTGTTCTTCAATCACCCTCTAACCTGTTCCTCAATCACCCTCTAACCTGTTCTTCAATCACCCTCTAACCTGTTCTTCAATCACCATCTAACCTGTCCCTCAATCACCCTCTAACCTGTCGCTCAATCACCCTCTAACCTGTTCTTCAATCACCCTCTAACCTGTTCTTCAATCACTCTCTATCCTGTTCTTCAATCACTCTCTAACCTCGTCTTCAATCACCCTCTACCTGTTGTTCAATCACCATCTAACCTGTCCCTCAATCACCCTCTAACCTGTTCTTCAATCACCCTCTCACCTGTCCCTCAATCACCCTGTAACCTGTTCTTCAATCACCCTCTAACCTGTCCCTCAATCACTTTCTAACCTGTTCATCAATCACCCTCTAATCTATCCCTCAACCACCCTCTAACCTGTTCTTCAGTCACCCTCTAACCTGTCCCTCAATCACCCTGTAACCTGTTCTTCAACCACCCTCTAACCTGTCCTTCAATCACCCTCTAACCTGTCCCTCAATCACCCTCTAACCTGATCTTCAATCATCCTCTAACCTGTTCTTCAATCAGCCTCTAACGTGTTCTTCAATCACCCTTGTACCTGTTCGTCAATCATCCTCTAACCTGTTCTTCAATCACCCTCGAACCTGTTCCTCAATCACCCTCTAACCTGTCCTTCAATCACCCTCTAACCTGTTCTTCAATCACCCTCTAACCTGTCCCTCAGTCACCCTCTAATCTGTCCTTCAATCACCCTCTAACCTGTTCTTCAATCACCCTCTAACCTGTCCCTCAGTCACCCTTAAACCTGTCCCTCAATCACCCTCTAACCTATCCATCAATCACCCTCTAACCTGTCTTCAATCACCCTCTAACCTGTTCTTCAATCACCCTCTAACCTGTCCTTCAATCACCTTCTAACCTGTTCTTCAATCACCCTCTAACCTGTTCTTCAATCACCCTCGAACCTGTTCCTCAATCACCCTCTAACCTGTTCTTCAATCACCCTCGAACCTGTTCCTCAATCAACCTCTAACCTGTTCTTCAATCACCCTCTAACCAGTCCTTCAATCACCCTCTAACCTGTCCTTCAATCACCCTCTAACCTGCCCCTCAATCACCCTCTAACCTGTTCTTCAATCACCCTCTAACCTGTTCTTCAATCACCCTCTAACCTGTTCCTCAATCACCCTCTAACCTGTTCTTCATTCACCCTCTAACCTGTTCTTCAATCACCATCTAACCTGTCCCTCAATCACCCTCTAACCTGTCGCTCAATCACCCTCTAACCTGTTCTTCAATCACCCTCTAACCTGTTCTTCAATCACTCTCTATCCTGTTCTTCAATCACTCTCTAACCTCGTCTTCAATCACCCTCTACCTGTTGTTCAATCACCATCTAACCTTTCCTTCAATCACCCTCTAACCTGTCCCTCAATCACCCTCTAACCTATCCTTCAATCACCCTCTAACTTGTTCTTCAATCACCCTCTAACCTGTCCCTCAATCACCATCTAACCTGTTCTTCAATCACCCGCTATCCTCTCCTTCAATCACCCTCTAACCTGTTCTTCAATCACCCTCTAACCTGTACCTCAATCACCCTCGAACATGTTCTTCAATCACCCTCTAACCTGTTGTTCAATCACCCTCTAACCTGTCCCTCAATCACCCTCTAACCTGTCCCTCAACCACCCTCTAACCTGTTCTTCAATCACCCTCTAACCTGTTCTTCAATCACCCTCTAACCTGTTCTTCAATCACCCTCTAACCTGTTCTTCAATCACCCTCGAACCTGTTCCTCAATCACCCTCTAACCTGTTCTTCAATCACCCTCGAACCTGTTCCTCAATCAACCTCTAAACTGTTCTTCAATCACTCTCTAACCTGTCCTTCAATCACCCTCTAACCTGTCCTTCAATCACCCTCTAACCTGTTCTTCAATCACCCTCTAACCTGTCCTACAATCACTCTCTAAACTGCCCCTCAATCACCCTCTTACCTGTTCTTCAATCACTATCTAACCTGTTCTTCAATCACCTTCTATCCTGTTCCTCAATCACACTCTAACCTATCCCTCAATCACCCTCTAACCTGTTCTTCAATCACCCTCTAACCTGTCCCTCAATCACCCTCTAACCTGTCCCTCAACCACCCTCTAACCTATCCCTCAATCACCCTCTAACCTGTCCTTCAATCACCCTTTAACCTGTTCTTCAATCACCCTCTAACCTGTCCTACAATCACTCTCTAAACTGCCCCTCAATCACCCTCTTACCTGTTCTTCAATCACTATCTAACCTGTTCTTCAATCATCCTCTATCCTGTTCCTCAATCACACTCTAACATGTTCTTCAATCACCCTCTAAGCTGTTCCTCAATCACCCTCTAAACTGTCCCTCAATCACTGTCTAACCTGTTCTTCAATCACCCTCTAACCTGTCCCTCAATCACCCTCTAACCTGTTCTTCAATCACCCTCTCACCTGTCCCTCAATCACCCTGTAACCTGTTCTTCAATCACTCTCTAAACTGCCCCTCAATCACCCTCTTACCTGTTCTTAAATCTCTATCTAACCTGTTCTTCAATCACCCTCCATCCTGTTCCTCAATCACACTCTAACATGTTCTTCAATCACCCTCTAAGCTGTTCCTCAAACACCCTCTAAACTGTCCCTCAATCACCGTCTAACCTGTTCTTCAATCACCCGCTAACCTGTTCTTCAATCACCCTCTAACCTGTTCTTCAATCACCCTCTAACCTGTTCTTCAATCACCCTCTAACCTGTCCCTCAATCACCCTGTAACCTGTTCTTCAACCACCCTCTAACCTGTCCTTCAATCACCCTCTAACCTGTCCCTCAATCACCCTCTAACCTGATCTTCAATCACCCTCTAACCTGTTCTTCAATCATCCTCTAACCTGTTCTTCAATCAGCCTCTAACGTGTTCTTCAATCACCCTTGTACCTGTTCGTCAATCATCCTCTAACCTGTTCTTCAATCACCCTCGAACCTGTTCCTCAATCACCCTCTAACCTGTCCTTCAATCACCCTCTAACCTGTTCTTCAATCACCCTCTAACCTGTCCCTCAGTCACCCTCTAACCTGTCCTTCAATCACCCTCTAACCTGTTCTTCAATCACCCTCTAACCTGTCCCTCAGTCACCCTCTAACCTGTCCCTCAATCACCCTCTAACCTATCCATCAATCACCCTCTAACCTGTCTTCAATCACCCTCTAACCTGTTCTTCAATCACCCTCTAACCTGTCCTTCAATCACCTTCTAACCTGTTCTTCAATCACCCTCTAACCTGTTCTTCAATCACCCTCGAACCTGTTCCTCAATCACCCTCTAACCTGTTCTTCAATCACCCTCGAACCTGTTCCTCAATCAACCTCTAACCTGTTCTTCAATCACCCTCTAACCTGTTCTTCAATCACCCTCTAACCTGTTCTTCAATCACCCTCTAACCTGTTCCTCAGTCACCCTCTAACCTGACTCTCAATCACCCTCTAACCTGTCCCTCAATCAACCTCTAACCTGTCCCTCAATCAACCTCTAACCTGTTCTTCAATCACCCTCTAACCTGTCCCTCAATCACCCTCTAACCTGTCTTCAATCACCCTCAAACCTGTCCCTCAATCATCCGCTAACCTGTCCCTCAATCAGCATCTAACCTGTCCCTCAATCACACCCTTACCTTTCCTTCAATCACCCTCGAACCTGTTCCTCAATCACCCTCTAACCTGTTCTTCAATCACCCTCTAACCTGACCTTCAATCACCCTCTAACCTGTTCTTCAATCACCCTCTAAGCTATTCCTCAATCACCCTCTAAACTGTCCCTCAATCACCGTCTAACCTGTTCTTCAATCACCCGCTAACCTGTTCTTCAATCACCCTCTAACCTCTCACTCAATCACCCGCTAACCTATTCTTCAATCACCCTCTCACCTGTCCCTCAATCACCCTGTAACCTGTTCTTCAATCACCCTCTAACCTGTCCATCAATCACTTTCTAACCTGTTCTTCAATCACCCTCTAACCTATCCCTCAATCACCCTCTAACCTGTTCTTCAATCACCCTCTAACCTGTCCCTCAATCACCCTGTAACCTGTTCTTCAACCACCCTCTAACCTGTCCATCAATCACTTTCTAACCTGTTCTTCAATCACCCTCTAACCTATCCCTCAATCACCATCTAACCTGTTCTTCAATCACCCTCTAACCTGTCCCTCAATCACCCTGTAACCTGTTCTTCAACCACCCTCTAACCTGTCCTTCAATCACCCTCTAACCTGTCCCTCAATCACCCTCTAACCTGATCTTCAATCACCCTCTAACCTGTTCTTCAATCATCCTCTAACCTGTTCTTCAATCAGCCTCTAACGTGTTCTTCAATCACCCTCGTACCTGTTCGTCAATCACCCTCCAACCTGTTCTTCAATCACCCTCGAACCTGTTCCTCAATCACCCTCTAACCTGTCCCTCAGTCACCCTCTAACCTGTCCTTCAATCACCCTCTAACCTGTTCTTCAATCACCCTCTAACCTGTACCTCAATCAACCTCTAACCTGTTCTTCAATCACCCTCTAACCTGTTCTTCAATCTCCCTCTAACCTGTTCCTCAGTCACCCTCTAACCTGTCTCTCAATCACCCTCTAACCTGTTTTTCAATCACCCTCTAACATGTCCCTCAATCAACCTCTAACCTGTTCTTCAATCACCCTCTAACCTGTCCCTCAATCACCCTCTAACCTGTCTTCAATCACCCTCTAACCTGTCCCTCAATCATCCGCTAACCTGTCCCTCAATCACCATCTAACCTATCCCTCAATCACACTCTTACCTTTCCTTCAATCACCCTCGAACCTGTTCTTCAATTACCCTCTAACCTGACTCTCAATCACCCTCTAACCTGTCCCTCAATCAACCTCTAACCTGTCCCTCAATCAACCTCTAACCTGTTCTTCAATCACCCTCTAACCTGTCCCTCAATCACCCTCTAACCTGTCTTCAATCACCCTTAAACCTGTCCCTCAATCATCCGCTAACCTGTCCCTCAATCAGCATCTAACCTGTCCCTCAATCACACCCTTACCTTTCCTTCAATCACCCTCGAACCTGTTCCTCAATCACCCTCTAACCTGTTCTTCAATCACCCTCTAACCTGACCTTCAATCACCCTCTAACCTGTTCTTCAATCACCCTCTAAGCTATTCCTCAATCACCCTCTAAACTGTCCCTCAATCACCGTCTAACCTGTTCTTCAATCACCCGCTAACCTGTTCTTCAATCACCCTCTAACCTCTCCCTCAATCACCCGCTAACCTATTCTTCAATCACCCTCTCACCTGTCCCTCAATCACCCTGTAACCTGTTCTTCAATCACCCTCTAACCTGTCCATCAATCACTTTCTAACCTGTTCTTCAATCACCCTCTAACCTATCCCTCAATCACCCTCTAACCTGTTCTTCAATCACCCTCTAACCTGTCCCTCAATCACCCTGTAACCTGTTCTTCAACCACCCTCTAACCTGTCCATCAATCACTTTCTAACCTGTTCTTCAATCACCCTCTAACCTATCCCTCAATCACCATCTAACCTGTTCTTCAATCACCCTCTAACCTGTCCCTCAATCACCCTGTAACCTGTTCTTCAACCACCCTCTAACCTGTCCTTCAATCACCCTCTAACCTGTCCCTCAATCACCCTCTAACCTGATCTTCAATCACCCTCTAACCTGTTCTTCAATCATCCTCTAACCTGTTCTTCAATCAGCCTCTAACGTGTTCTTCAATCACCCTCGTACCTGTTCGTCAATCACCCTCCAACCTGTTCTTCAATCACCCTCGAACCTGTTCCTCAATCACCCTCTAACTTGTCCCTCAGTCACCCTCTAACCTGTCCTTCAATCACCCTCTAACCTGTTCTTCAATCACCCTCTAACCTGTACCTCAATCAACCTCTAACCTGTTCTTCAATCACCCTCTAACCTGTTCTTCAATCTCCCTCTAACCTGTTCCTCAGTCACCCTCTAACCTGTCTCTCAATCACCCTCTAACCTGTTTTTCAATCACCCTCTAACATGTCCCTCAATCACCCTCTAACCTGTCCGTCAATCACCCTCTAACATGTTCTTCAATCACCCTCTAACCTGTCCTTCAATCACCCTCTAACCTGTCCCTCAATCAACCTCTAACCTGTTCTTCAATCACCCTCTAACCTGTCCCTCAATCACCCTCTAACCTGTCTTCAATCACCCTCTAACCTGTCCCTCAATCATCCGCTAACCTGTCCCTCAATCACCATCTAACCTATCCCTCAATCACACTCTTACCTTTCCTTCAATCACCCTCGAACCTGTTCTTCAATCACCCTCTAACCTGTTCTTCAATCACCCTCGAACCTGTTCCTCAATCACCCTCAAACCTGTTCTTCAATCACCCTCTAACCTGTCCTTCAATCACCCTCGAACCTGTTCCTCCATCACCCTCTAACCTGTTCTTCAATCACCACTCTAACCTGTCCCACAATCACCATCTAACCTTTTCTTCAATCACCCTCTAAGCTGTTCCTCAATCACCCTCTAAACTGTCCCTCAATCACCCTCTAACCTGTTCTTCAATCACCTGCTAACCTGACCCTCAATCACCCTATAACCTGTCCTTCAATCACCCTCTAACCTGTTTTTCAATCACCCTCTAACCTGTCCTTACATCACCCTCTAACCTGTCCCTCAATCACCCTCTAACCTGTTTTTCAATCACCCTCTAAGCTGTTCTTCAACCACCCTCTAAGCTGTTCTACAATCACCCTCGTACCTGTTCTTCAATCAGCCTCTAACTTGTCCCTCAATCACCCTCTAATCTGTCCGTCAATCACCCTCTCACCTTTTCTATAATCACCATTTAACCTGTCCCTCAGTCACCCTCTAAACTGTTCCTCAATCATCCTCTAACCTGTCCCTCATTCACACTCTAACCTGTTCTTCAATCACCCTCTAACCAGTCCTTCAATCACCCTCTAACCTGTCCTTCAATCACCCTCTAACCTGCCCCTCAATCACCCTCTAACCTGTTCTTCAATCACCCTCTAACCTGTTCTTCAATCACCCTCTAACCTGTTCCTCAATCACCCTCTAACCTGTCGCTCAATCACCCTCTAACCTGTTCTTCAATCACCCTCTAACCTGTTCTTCAATCACTCTCTATCCTGTTCTTCAATCACTCTCTATCCTCGTCTTCAATCACCCTCTACCTGTTGTTCAATCACCATCTAACCTTTCCTTCAATCACCCTCTAACCTGTCCCTCAATCACCCTCTAACCTATCCTTCAATCACCCTCTAACTTGTTCTTCAATCACCTTCTAACCTGTCCCTCAATCACCCTCCAACCTGTTCTTCAATCACCCTCTAACCTGTCCCTCAATCACCATCTAACCTGTTCTTCAATCACCCGCTATCCTCTCCTTCAATCACCCTCTAACCTGTTCTTCAATCACCCTCTAACCTGTACCTCAATCACCCTCGAACATGTTCTTCAATCACCCTCTAACCTGTTGTTCAATCACCCTCTAACCTGTCCCTCAATCACCCTCTAACCTGTCCCTCAACCACCCTCTAACCTGTTCTTCAATCACCCTCTAACCTGTTCTTCAATCACCCTCTAACCTGTTCTTCAATCACCCTCTAACCTGTTCTTCAATCAACCTCGAACCTGTTCCTCAATCACCCTCTAACCTGTTCTTCAATCACCCTCGAACCTGTTCCTCAATCAACCTCTAAACTGTTCTTCAATCACTCTCTAACCTGTTCTTCAATCACCCTCTAACCTGTTCCTCAGTCACCCTCTAACCTGTCTCTCAATCACCCTCTAACCTGTTCTTCAATCACCCTCTAACATGTCCCTCAATCACCCTCTATCTGTCCGTCAATCACTCTCTAACCTGTTCTTCTATCACCCTCTAACCTGTCCTTCAATCACCCTCTAACCTGTCCCTCAAACAACCTCTAACCTGTTCTTCAATCACACTCTTACCTTTCCTTCAATCACCCTCGAACCTGTTCTTCAATCACCCTCTAACCTGTTCTTCAATCACCCTCTAACCTGACCTTCAATCACCCTCTAACCTGTCCTTCAATCACCCCCTAACCTGCCCCTCAATCACCATCTAACCTGTTTTTCAATCATCCTCTAACCTGTTCTTCAATCACCCTCTAACCTGTTCTTCAATCACCCTCGAACCTGTTCCTCAATCACCACTCAAACCTGTTCATCAATCACACTCTAACATCTCCTTCAATCACCCTCGAACCTGTTCCTCAATTACCCTCTAACCTGTTCTTTAATCACCCTCTATGCTGTTCCTCAATCACCCTCTAACCTGTCCATCAATCACCTTCTAATCTGTCGCTCAATCACCCTCTAACCTGTCCTTCAATCACCCTCTAAACTGCCCCTCAATCACCCTCTAAACTGTCCCTCAATCACCGTCTAACCTGTTCTTCAATCACCCGCTAACCTGTTCTTCAATCACCCTCTAACCTGTCCCTCAATCGCCCTCTAACCTGTTCTTCAATCACCCTCTCACCTTTCCCTCAATCACCCTGTAACCTGTTCTTCAATCACCCTCTAACCTGTCCCTCAATCACTTTCTAACCTGTTCATCAATCACCCTCTAATCTATCCCTCAATCACCCTCTAACCTGTTCTTCAATCACCCTCTAACCTGTCCCTCAATCACCCTGTAACCTGTTCTTCAACCACCCTCTAACCTGTCCTTCAATCACCCTCTAACCTGTCCCTCAATCACCCTCTAACCTGATCTTCAATCACCCTCTAACCTGTTCTTCAATCATCCTCTAACCTGTTCTTCAATCAGCCTCTAACGTGTTCTTCAATCACCCTTGTACCTGTTCGTCAATCATCCTCTAACCTGTTCTTCAATCACCCTCGAACCTGTTCCTCAATCACCCTCTAACCTGTCCTTCAATCACCCTCTAACCTGTTCTTCAATCACCCTCTAACCTGTCCCTCAGTCACCCTCTAACCTGTCCTTCAATCACCCTCTAACCTGTTCTTCAATCACCCTCTAACCTGTCCCTCAGTCACCCTCTAACCTGTCCCTCAATCACCCTCTAACCTATCCATCAATCACCCTCTAACCTGTCTTCAATCACCCTCTAACCTGTTCTTCAATCACCCTCTAACCTGTCCTTCAATCACCTTCTAACCTGTTCTTCAATCACCCTCTAACCTGTTCTTCAATCACCCTCGAACCTGTTCCTCAATCACCCTCTAACCTGTTCTTCAATCACCCTCGAACCTGTTCCTCAATCAACCTCTAACCTGTTCTTCAATCACCCTCTAACCTGTTCTTCAATCACCCTCTAACCTGTTCTTCAATCACCCTCTAACCTGTTCCTCAGTCACCCTCTAACCTGACTCTCAATCACCCTCTAACCTGTCCCTCAATCAACCTCTAACCTGTTCTTCAATCACCCTCTAACCTGTCCCTCAATCACCCTCTAACCTGTCTTCAATCACCCTCAAACCTGTCCCTCAATCATCCGCTAACCTGTCCCTCAATCAGCATCTAACCTGTCCCTCAATCACACTCTTCCCTTTCCTTCAATCACCCTCGAACCTGTTCCTCAATCACCCTCTAACCTGTTCTTCAATCACCCTCTAACCTGACCTTCAATCACCCTCTAACCTGTTCTTCAATCACCCTCTAAGCTATTCCTCAATCACCCTCTAAACTGTCCCTCAATCACCGTCTAACCTGTTCTTCAATCACCCGCTAACCTGTTCTTCAATCACCCTCTAACCTCTCCCTCAATCACCCGCTAACCTATTCTTCAATCACCCTCTCACCTGTCCCTCAATCACCCTGTAACCTGTTCTTCAATCACCCTCTAACCTGTCCATCAATCACTTTCTAACCTGTTCTTCAATCACCCTCTAACCTATCCCTCAATCACCCTCTAACCTGTTCTTCAATCACCCTCTAACCTGTCCCTCAATCACCCTGTAACCTGTTCTTCAACCACCCTCTAACCTGTCCATCAATCACTTTCTAACCTGTTCTTCAATCACCCTCTAACCTATCCCTCAATCACCATCTAACCTGTTCTTCAATCACCCTCTAACCTGTCCCTCAATCACCCTGTAACCTGTTCTTCAACCACCCTCTAACCTGTCCTTCAATCACCCTCTAACCTGTCCCTCAATCACCCTCTAACCTGATCTTCAATCACCCTCTAACCTGTTCTTCAATCATCCTCTAACCTGTTCTTCAATCAGCCTCTAACGTGTTCTTCAATCACCCTCGTACCTGTTCGTCAATCACCCTCCAACCTGTTCTTCAATCACCCTCGAACCTGTTCCTCAATCACCCTCTAACCTGTCCCTCAGTCACCCTCTAACCTGTCCTTCAATCACCCTCTAACCTGTTCTTCAATCACCCTCTAACCTGTACCTCAATCAACCTCTAACCTGTTCTTCAATCACCCTCTAACCTGTTCTTCAATCACCCTCTAACCTGTTCCTCAGTCACCCTCTAACCTGTCTCTCAATCACCCTCTAACCTGTTTTTCAATCACCCTCTAACATGTCCCTCAATCACCCTCTAACCTGTCCGTCAATCACCCACTAACCTGTTCTTCAATCACCCTCTAACCTGTCCTTCAATCACCCTCTAACCTGTCCCTCAATCAACCTCTAACCTGTCCTTCAATCACCCTCGAACCTGTTCTTCAATCACCCTCTAACCTGTTCTTCAATCAACCTCGAACCTGTTCCTCAATCACCCTCAAACCTGTTCTTCAATCACCCTCTAACCTGTCCTTCAATCACCCTCGAACCTGTTCCTCCATCACCCTCTAACCTGTTCTTCAATCACCACTCTAACCTGTCCCACAATCACCATCTAACCTTTTCTTCAATCACCCTCTAAGCTGTTCCTCAATCACCCTCTAAACTGTCCCTCAATCACCCTCTAACCTGTTCTTCAATCACCTGCTAACCTGACCCTCAATCACCCTATAACCTGTCCTTCAATCACCCTCTAACCTGTTTTTCAATCACCCTCTAACCTGTCCTTACATCACCCTCTAACCTGTCCCTCAATCACCCTCTAACCTGTTTTTCAATCACCCTCTAAGCTGTTCTTCAACCACCCTCTAAGCTGTTCTACAATCACCCTCGTACCTGTTCTTCAATCAGCCTCTAACTTGTCCCTCAATCACCCTCTAATCTGTCCGTCAATCACCCTCTCACCTTTTCTATAATCACCATCTAACCTGTCCCTCAGTCACCCTCTAAACTGTTCCTCAATCATCCTCTAACCTGTCCCTCATTCACACTCTAACCTGTTCTTCAATCACCCTCTAACCAGTCCTTCAATCACCCTCTAACCTGTCCTTCAATCACCCTCTAACCTGCCCCTCAATCACCCTCTAACCTGTTCTTCAATCACCCTCTAACCTGTTCTTCAATCACCCTCTAACCTGTTCCTCAATCACCCTCTAACCTGTTCTTCAATCACCCTCTAACCTGTTCTTCAATCACCATCTAACCTGTCCCTCAATCACCCTCTAACCTGTCGCTCAATCACCCTCTAACCTGTTCTTCAATCACCCTCTAACCTGTTCTTCAATCACTCTCTATCCTGTTCTTCAATCACTCTCTAACCTCGTCTTCAATCACCCTCTACCTGTTGTTCAATCACCATCTAACCTTTCCTTCAATCACCCTCTAACCTGTCCCTCAATCACCCTCTAACCTATCCTTCAATCACCCTCTAACTTGTTCTTCAATCACCTTCTAACCTGTCCCTCAATCACCCTCCAACCTGTTCTTCAATCACGCTCTAACCTGTCCCTCAATCACCATCTAACCTGTTCTTCAATCACCCGCTATCCTCTCCTTCAATCACCCTCTAACCTGTTCTTCAATCACCCTCTAACCTGTACCTCAATCACCCTCGAACATGTTCTTCAATCACCCTCTAACCTGTTGTTCAATCACCCTCTAACCTGTCCCTCAATCACCCTCTAACCTGTCCCTCATCCACCCTCTAACCTGTTCTTCAATCACCCTCTAACCTGTTCTTCAATCACCCTCTAACCTGTTCTTCAATCACCCTCTAACCTGTTCTTCAATCACCCTCGAACCTGTTCCTCAATCACCCTCTAACCTGTTCTTCAATCACCCTCGAACCTGTTCCTCAATCAACCTCTAAACTGTTCTTCAATCACTCTCTAACCTGTTCTTCAATCACCCTCTAACCTGTTCCTCAGTCACCCTCTAACCTGTCTCTCAATCACCCTCTAACCTGTTCTTCAATCACCCTCTAACATGTCCCTCAATCACCCTCTATCTGTCCGTCAATCACTCTCTAACCTGTTCTTCTATCACCCTCTAACCTGTCCTTCAATCACCCTCTAACCTGTCCCTCAAACAACCTCTAACCTGTTCTTCAATCACACTCTTACCTTTTCTTCAATCACCCTCGAACCTGTTCTTCAATCATCCTCTAACCTGTTCTTCAATCACCCTCTAACCTGACCTTCAATCACCCTCTAACCTGTCCTTCAATCACCCCCTAACCTGCCCCTCAATCACCATCTAACCTGTTTTTCAATCATCCTCTAACCTGTTCTTCAATCACCCTCTAACCTGTTCTTCAATCACCCTCGAACCTGTTCCTCAATCACCACTCAAACCTGTTCTTCAATCACACTCTAACCTGTCCTTCAATCACACTCGAACCTGTTCCTCAATTACCCTCTAACCTGTTCTTTAATCACCCTCTATCCTGTTCCTCAATCACCCTCTAACCTGTTTTTCAATCATCCTCTAACCTGTTCTTCAATCACCCTCTAACCTGTACCTCAATCAACCTCTAACCTGTTCTTCAATCACCCTCTAACCTGTTCTTCAATCACCCTCTAACCTGTTCCTCAGTCACCCTCTAACCTGTCTCTCAATCACCCTCTAACCTGTTTTTCAATCACCCTCTAACATGTCCCTCAATCACCCTCTAACCTGTCCGTCAATCACCCTCTAACCTGTTCTTCAATCACCCTCTAACCTGTCCTTCAATCACCCTCTAACCTGTCCCTCAATCAACCTCTAACCTGTTCTTCAATCACCCTCTAACCTGTCCCTCAATCACCCTCTAACCTGTCTTCAATCACCCTCTAACCTGTCCCTCAATCATCCGCTAACCTGTCCCTCAATCACCATCTAACCTGTCCCTCAATCACACTCTTACCTTTCCTTCAATCACCCTCGAACCTGTTCTTCAATCACCCTCTAACCTGTTCTTCAATCACCCTCGAACCTGTTCCTCAATCACCCTCAAACCTGTTCTTCAATCACCCTCTAACCTGTCCTTCAATCACCCTCGAACCTGTTCCTCCATCACCCTCTAACCTGTTCTTCAATCACCACTCTAACCTGTCCCACAATCACCATCTAACCTTTTCTTCAATCACCCTCTAAGCTGTTCCTCAATCACCCTCTAAACTGTCCCTCAATCACCCTCTAACCTGTTCTTCAATCACCTGCTAACCTGACCCTCAATCACCCTATAACCTGTCCTTCAATCACCCTCTAACCTGTTTTTCAATCACCCTCTAACCTGTCCTTACATCACCCTCTAACCTGTCCCTCAATCACCCTCTAACCTGTTTTTCAATCACCCTCTAAGCTGTTCTTCAACCACCCTCTAAGCTGTTCTACAATCACCCTCGTACCTGTTCTTCAATCAGCCTCTAACTTGTCCCTCAATCACCCTCTAATCTGTCCGTCAATCACCCTCTCACCTTTTCTATAATCACCATCTAACCTGTCCCTCAGTCACCCTCTAAACTGTTCCTCAATCATCCTCTAACCTGTCCCTCATTCACACTCTAACCTGTTCTTCAATCACCCTCTAACCAGTCCTTCAATCACCCTCTAACCTGTCCTTCAATCACCCTCTAACCTGCCCCTCAATCACCCTCTAACCTGTTCTTCAATCACCCTCTAACCTGTTCTTCAATCACCCTCTAACCTGTTCCTCAATCACCCTCTAACCTGTTCTTCAATCACCCTCTAACCTGTTCTTCAATCACCATCTAACCTGTCCCTCAATCACCCTCTAACCTGTCGCTCAATCACCCTCTAACCTGTTCTTCAATCACCCTCTAACCTGTTCTTCAATCACTCTCTATCCTGTTCTTCAATCACTCTCTAACCTCGTCTTCAATCACCCTCTACCTGTTGTTCAATCACCATCTAACCTTTCCTTCAATCACCCTCTAACCTGTCCCTCAATCACCCTCTAACCTATCCTTCAATCACCCTCTAACTTGTTCTTCAATCACCTTCTAACCTGTCCCTCAATCAACCTCCAACCTGTTCTTCAATCACCCTCTAACCTGTCCCTCAATCACCATCTAACCTGTTCTTCAATCACCCGCTATCCTCTCCTTCAATCACCCTCTAACCTGTTCTTCAATCACCCTCTAACCTGTACCTCAATCACCCTCGAACATGTTCTTCAATCACCCTCTAACCTGTTGTTCAATCACCCTCTAACCTGTCCCTCAATCACCCTCTAACCTGTCCCTCAACCACCCTCTAACCTGTTCTTCAATCACCCTCTAACCTGTTCTTCAATCACCCTCTAACCTGTTCTTCAATCACCCTCTAACCTGTTCTTCAATCACCCTCGAACCTGTTCCTCAATCACCCTCTAACCTGTTCTTCAATCACCCTCGAACCTGTTCCTCAATCAACCTCTAAACTGTTCTTCAATCACTCTCTAACCTGTTCTTCAATCACCCTCTAACCTGTTCCTCAGTCACCCTCTAACCTGTCTCTCAATCACCCTCTAACCTGTTCTTCAATCACCCTCTAACATGTCCCTCAATCACCCTCTATCTGTCCGTCAATCACTCTCTAACCTGTTCTTCTATCACCCTCTAACCTGTCCTTCAATCACCCTCTAACCTGTCCCTCAAACAACCTCTAACCTGTTCTTCAATCACACTCTTACCTTTTCTTCAATCACCCTCGAACCTGTTCTTCAATCACCCTCTAACCTGTTCTTCAATCACCCTCTAACCTGACCTTCAATCACCCTCTAACCTGTCCTTCAATCACCCCCTAACCTGCCCCTCAATCACCATCTAACCTGTTTTTCAATCATCCTCTAACCTGTTCTTCAATCACCCTCTAACCTGTTCTTCAATCACCCTCGAACCTGTTCCTCAATCACCACTCAAACCTGTTCTTCAATCACACTCTAACCTGTCCTTCAATCACCTTCGAACCTGTTCCTCAATTACCCTCTAACCTGTTCTTTAATCACCCTCTATCCTGTTCCTCAATCACCCTCTAACCTGTCCATCAATCACCCGCTAATCTGTCCCTCAATCACCCTCTAACCTGTCCTTCAATCACCCTCTAAACTGCCCCTCAATCACCCTCTTACCTGTTCTTCAATCACCCTCTAACCTGTTCTTCAATCACCCTTTAACCTGTCCTTCAATCACCCTCTAACCTGTTCCTCAATCACACTCTAACCTGTTCGTTAATCACCCTCTAACCTCTTCTTCAATCACCCTCTATCCTGTTCTTCAATCACCCTCTAACCTGTTCTACAATCACCCTCGTACCTGTTCTTCAATCAGCCTCTAACCTGTCCCTCAATCACCCTCTAATCTGTCCGTTAATCACCCACTCACCTTTTCTATAATCACCATCTAACCTGTCCCTCAGTCACCCTCTAAACTGTTCCTCAATCACCCTCTAACCTGTCCCTCAATCACCCTCTAAACTCTCCTTCAATCACCCTCTAACCTGTTCTTCAATCACCCTCTAACCAGTCCTTCAATCACCCTCTAACCTGTCCTTCAATCACCCTCTAACCTGCCCCTCAATCACCCTCTAACCTGTTCTTCAATCACCCTCTAACCTGTTCCTCAATCAGCCTCTAACCTGTTCTTCAATCACCCTCTAACCTATTCTTCAATCACCCTCTAAACTGTTCTTCAATCACGCTCTAACCTGTTCTTCAATCACCCACTAACCTGTTCTTCAATCACCCTCTAACCTGTCCCTCAATCTCCCTCTAACCTGTTCTTCAATCACCCTCTATCCTGTTCTTCAATCACACTCTATCCTGTTCTTCAATCACCCTCTATCCTGTTCTTCAATCACCCTCTAACCTGTTCTTCAATCACCCTCTAACCTGTTCTTCAATCACCCTCGAACCTGTTCCTCAATCACCCTCTAACCTGTTCTTCAATCACCCTCGAACCTGTTCCTCAATCAACCTCTAACCTGTTCTTCAATCACTCTCTAACCTGTTCTTCAATCACCCTCTAACCTGTTCCTCAGTCACCCTCTAACCTGTCTCTCAATCACCCTCTAACCTGTTCTTCAATCACCCTCTAACATGTCCCTCAATCACCCTTTAATCTGTCCGTCAATCACTCTCTAACCTGTTCTTCAATCACCCTCTAACCTGTCCTTCAATCAGCCTCTAACCTGTCCCTCAATCAACATCTCACCTGTTCTTCAATCACTCTCTAACCTGTCCCTCAATCACCCTCTAACCTGTCTTCAATCACCCTCTAACCTGTCCCTCAATCATCCGCTAACCTATCCCTCAATCACCATCTAACCTGTCCCTCAATCACACTCTTACCTTTCCTTCAATCACCCTCGAATCTGTTCTTCAATCACCCTCTAACCTGTTCTTCAATCACCCTCTAACCTGCCCCTCAATCACCCTCTAACCTGTTCTTCAATCACCCTCTAACCTGTTCTTCAATCACCCTCTATCCTGTTCTTCAATCACCCTCTATCCTGTTCTTCAATCACCCTCTAACCTGTTCTTCAATCACCATCTAACCTGTCCCTCAATCACCCTCTAACCTGTCGCTCAATCATCCTCTAACCTGTTCTTCAATCACCCTCTAACCTGTTCTTCAATCACTCTCTATCCTGTTCTTCAATCACCCTCTAACCTGTCCCTCAATCACCCTCCAACCTGTTCTTCAATCACCCTCTAACCTGTCCCTCAATCACCATCTAACCTGTTCTTCAATCACCCTCTATCCTCTCCTTCAATCACCCTCTAACCTGTTCTTCAATCACCCTCTAACCAGTCCTTCAATCACCCTCTAACCTGTCCTTCAATCACCCTCTAACCTGCCCCTCAATCACCCTCTAACCTGTTCTTCAATCACCCTCTAACCTGTTCCTCAATCAGCCTCTAACCTGTTCTTCAATCACCCCCTAACCTATTCTTCAATCACCCTCTAAACTGTTCTTCAATCACGCTCTAACCTGTTCTTCAATCACCCACTAACCTGTTCTTCAATCACCCTCTAACCTGTCCCTCAATCTCCCTCTAACCTGTTCTTCAATCATCCTTTATCCTGTTCTTCAATCACACTCTATCCTGTTCTTCAATCACCCTCTATCCTGTTCTTCAATCACCCTCGAACCTGTTCCTCAATCACCCTCTAACCTGTTCTTCAATCACCCTCGAACCTGTTCCTCAATCAACCTCTAACTTGTTCTTCAATCACTCTCTAACCTGTTCTTCAATCACCCTCTAACCTGTTCCTCAGTCACCCTCTAACCTGTCTCTCAATCACCCTCTAACCTGTTCTTCAATCACCCTCTAACATGTCCCTCAATCACCCTTTAATCTGTCCGTCAATCACTCTCTAACCTGTTCTTCAATCACCCTCTAACCTGTCCTTCAATCAGCCTCTAACCTGTCCCTCAATCAACATCTCACCTGTTCTTCAATCACTCTCTAACCTGTCCCTCAATCACCCTCTAACCTGTCTTCAATCACCCTCTAACCTGTCCCTCAATCATCCGCTAAACTATCCCTCAATCACCATCTAACCTGTCCCTCAATCACACTCTTACCTTTCCTTCAATCACCCTCGAACCTGTTCTTCAATCACCCTCTAACCTGTTCTTCAATCACCCTCTAACCTGCCCCTCAATCACCCTCTAACCTGTTCTTCAATCACCCTCTAACCTGTTCTTCAATCACCCTCTATCCTGTTCTTCAATCACCCTCTATCCTGTTCTTCAATCACCCTCTAACCTGTTCTTCAATCACCATCTAACCTGTCCCTCAATCACCCTCTAACCTGTCGCTCAATCATCCTCTAACCTGTTCTTCAATCACCCTCTAACCTGTTCTTCAATCACTCTCTATCCTGTTCTTCAATCACCCTCTAACCTGTCCCTCAATCACCCTCCAACCTGTTCTTCAATCACCCTCTAACCTGTCCCTCAATCACCATCTAACCTGTTCTTCAATCACCCTCTATCCTCTCCTTCAATCACCCTCTAACCTGTTCTTCAATCACCCTCTAACCTGTACCTCAATCACCCTCGAACATGTTCTTCAATCACCCTCTAACCTGTTCTTCAATCACCCTCTAACCTGTCCCTCAACCATCCTCCAACCTGTCCCTCAACCACCCTCTAACCTGTCCCTCAATCACCCTCTAACCTTCCTACAATCACTCTCTAAACTGCCCCTCAATCACCTTCTTACCTGTTCTTCAATCACTATCTAACCTGTTCTTCAATCACCTTCTATCCTGTTCCTCAATCACACTCTAACATGTTCTTCAATCACCCGCTAACCTGTTCTTCAATCACCCTCTAACCTGTCCCTCAATCACCCTCTAACCTGTTCTTCAATCACCCTCTAACCTGTCCCTCAATCACCCTCTAACCTGTCCCTCAACCACCCTGTAACCTATCCCTCAATCACCCTCTAACCTGTCCTTCAATCACCCTCTAACCTGTTCTTCAATCACCCTCTAACCTGTCCTACAATCACTCTCTAAACTGCCCCTCAATCACCCTCTTACCTGTTCCTCAATCACACTCTAACATGTTTTTCAATCACCCTCTAACCTGTTCCTCAATCACCCTCTAAACTGTCCCTCAATCACCGTCTAACCTGTTCTTCAATCACCCTTGTACCTGTTCTTCAATCACCCTCTAACCTGTTCTTCAATCACCCTCTAACCTGTCCCTCAATCACTTTCTAACCTGTTCTTCAATCACCCTCTAATCTATCCCTCAATCACCCTCTAACCTGTCCCTCAGTCACCCTCTAACCTGTCCTTCAATCACCCTCTAACCTGTTCTTCAATCACCCTCTAACCTGTCCCTCAGTCACCCTCTAACCTGTCCCTCAATCACCCTCTAACCTGTCCATCAATCACCCTCTAACCTGTCTTCAATCACCCTCTAACCTGTTCTTCAATCACCCTCTAACCTGTCCTTCAATCACCTTCTAACCTGTTCTTCAATCACCCTCTAACCTGTTCTTCAATCACCCTCGAACCTGTTCCTCAATCACCCTCTAACCTGTTCTTCAATCACCCTCGAACCTGTTCCTCAGTCACCCTCTAACCTGTCTCTCAATCACCCTCTAACCTGTCTCTCAATCAACCTCTAACCTGTTCTTCAATCACCCTATAACCTGTCCCTCAATCACCCTCTAACCTGTCTTCAATCACCCTCTAACCTGTCCCTCAATCATCCGCTAACCTGTCCCTCAATCACCATCTAACCTGTCCCTCAATCACACTCTTACCTTTCCTTCAATCAACCTCGAACCTGTTCCTCAATCACCCTCTAACCTGTTCTTCAATCACCCTCTAACCTGACCTTCAATCACCCTCTAACCTGTTCTTCAATCACCCTCTAAGCTATTCCTCAATCACCCTCTAAACTGTCCCTCAATCACCGTCTAACCTGTTCTTCAATCACCCGCTAACCTGTCCTTCAATCACCCTCTAACCTCTCCCTCAATCACCCGCTAACCTATTCTTCAATCACCCTCTCACCTGTCCCTCAATCACCCTGTAACCTGTTCTTCAATCACCCTATAACCTGTCCAGCAATCACTTTCTAACCTGTTCTTCAATCACCCTCTAACCTATCCCTCAATCACCCTCTAACCTGTTCTTCAATCACCCTCTAACCTGTCCCTCAATCACCCTGTAACCTGTTCTTCAACCACCCTCTAACCGGTCCATCAATCACTTTCTAACCTGTTCTTCAATCACCCTCTAACCTATCCCTCAATCACCCTCTAACCTGTTCTTCAATCACCCTCTAACCTGTCCCTCAATCACCCTGTAACCTGTTCTTCAACCACCCTCTAACCTGTCCTTCAATCACCCTCTAACCTGTCCCTCAATCACCCTCTAACCTGATCTTCAATCACCCTCTAACCTGTTCTTCAATCATCCTCTAACCTGTTCTTCAATCAGCCTCTAACGTGTTCTTCAATCACCCTCGTACCTGTTCGTCAATCACCCTCCAACCTGTTCTTCAATCACCCTCGAACCTGTTCCTCAATCACCCTCTAACCTGTCCCTCAGTCACCCTCTAACCTGTCCTTCAATCACCCTCTAACCTGTTCTTCAATCACCCTCTAACCTGTACCTCAATCAACCTCTAACCTGTTCTTCAATCACCCTCTAACCTGTTCTTCAATCAGCCTCTAACCTGTTCCTCAGTCACCCTCTAACCTGTCTCTCAATCACCCTCTAACCTGTTTTTCAATCACCCTCTAACATGTCCCTCAATCACCCTCTAACCTGTCCGTCAATCACCCTCTAACCTGTTCTTCAATCACCCTCTAACCTGTCCTTCAATCACCCTCTAACCTGTCCCTCAATCAACCTCTAACCTGTTCTTCAATCACCCTCTAACCTGTCCCTCAATCACCCTCTAACCTGTCTTCAATCACCCTCTAACCTGTCCCTCAATCATCCGCTAACCTGTCCCTCAATCACCATCTAACCTGTCCCTCAATCACACTCTTACCTTTCCTTCAATCACCTTCGAACCTGTGCTTCAATCACCCTCTAACCTGTTCTTCAATCACCCTCGAACCTGTTCCTCAATCACCCTCAAACCTGTTCTTAAATCACCCTCTAACCTGTCCTTCAATCACCCTCGAACCTGTTCCTCCATCACCCTCTAACCTGTTCTTCAATCACCACTCTAACGTGTCCCTTAATCACCATCTTACCTATTCTTCAATCACCCTCTAAGCTGTTCTTCAACCACCCTCTAAGCTGTTCTACAATCACCCTCGTACCTGTTCTTCAATCAGCCTCTAACCTGTCCCTCAATCACCCTCTAATCTGTCCGTCAATCACCCTCTCACCTTTTCTATAATCACCATCTAACCTGTTCCTCCATCACCCTCTAACCTGTTCTTCAATCACCACTCTAACCTGTCCCTTAATCACCATCTAACCTATTCTTCAATCACCCTCTGAGCTGTTCTTCAACCACCCTCTAAGCTGTTCTACAATCACCCTCTAACCTGTTCTTCAATCACCCTCGAACCTGTTCCTCAATCACCCTCAAACCTGTTCTTCAATCACCCTCTAACCTGTCCTTCAATCACCCTCGAACCTGTTCCTCCATCACCCTCTAACCTGTTCTTCAATCACCACTCTAACCTGTCCCTTAATCACCATCTAACCTATTCTTCAATCACCCTCTAACCTGTCCCTCAATCAGCCTCTAACCTGTTCTTCAATCACCCTCTAACCTGTCCCTCAATCACCCTCTAACCTGTCTTCAATCACCCTCTAACCTGTCCCTCAATCATCCGCTAACCTGTCCCTCAATCACCATCTAACCTGTCCCTCAATCACACTCTTACCTTTCCTTCAATCACCCTCGAACCTGTTCTTCAATCACCCTCTAACCTGTCCCTCAATCATCCGCTAACCTGTCCCTCAATCACCATCTAACCTGTTCTTCAATCACCCTCTAACCTGTCCTTCAACCACCCTCGAACCTGTTCCTCCATCACCCTCTAACCTGTTCTTCAATCACCACTCTAACCTGTCCCTTAATCACCATCTAACCTATTCTTCAATCACCCTCTAAGCTGTTCCTCAATCACCCTCTAAACTGTCCATCAATCACCCTCTAACCTGTTCTTCAATCACCTGCTAACCTGACCCTCAATCACCCTATAACCTGTCCTTCAATCACCCTATAACCTGTCCTTACATCACCCTCTAACCTGTCCCTCAATCACCCTCTAACCTGTTTTTCAATCACCCTCTAAGCTGTTCTTCAACCACCCTCTAAGCTGTTCTACAATCACCCTCGTACCTGTTCTTCAATCAGCCTCTAACCTGTCCCTCAATCACCCTCTAATCTGTCCGTCAATCACCCTCTCACCTTTTCTATAATCACCATCTAACCTGTCCCTCAGTCACCCTCTAAACTGTTCCTCAATCACCCTCTAACCTGTCCCTCATTCACTCTCTAAACAGTTCTTCAATCACCCTCTAATCTGTTCCTCAATCACCCTCTAACCTGTCCCTCAATCACCCTCTAAACTGTCCTTCAATCACACTCTAACCTGTTCTTCAATCACCCTCTAACCAGTCCTTCAATCACCCTCTAACCTGTCCTTCAATCACCCTCTAACCTGCCCCCCAATCACCCTCTAACCTGTTCTTCAATCACCCTCTAACCTGTTCTTCAATCACCCACTAACCTGTTCTTCAATCACCCTCTAACCTGCCCCCCAATCACCCTCGAACCTGTTCTTCAATCACCCTCTATCCTGTTCTTCAATCACCCTCTATCCTGTTCTTCAATCACCCTCTAACCTGTTCTTCAATCACCATCTAAGCTGTCCCTCAATCACCCTCTAACCTGTCGCTCAATCACCCTCTAACCTGTTCTTCAATCACCCTCTAACCTGTTCTTCAATCACTCTCTATCCTGTTCTTCAATCACTCTCTAACCTCGTCTTCAATCACCCTCTACCTGTTGTTCAATCACCCTCTAACCTGTCCCTCAATCACCCTCTAACCTATCCTTCAATCACCCTCTAACTTGTTCTTCAATCACCTTCTAACCTGTCCCTCAATCACCCTCCAACCTGTTCTTCAATCACCCTTTAACCTGTCCCTCAATCACCATCTAACCTGTTCTTCAATCACCCGCTATCCTCTCCTTGAATCACCCTCTAACCTGTTCTTCAATCACCCTCTAACCTGTACCTCAAACACCCTCGAACATGTTCTTCAATCACCCTCTAACCTGTTCTTCAATCACCCTCTAACCTGTCCCTCAATCACCCTCTAACCTGTCCCTCAACCACCCTCTAACCTGTTCTTCAATCACCCTCTAACCTGTTCTTCAATCACCCTCTAACCTGTTCTTCAATCACCCTCGAACCTGTTCTTCAATCACCCTCTAACCTGTTCTTCAATCACCCTCGAACCTGTTCCTCAATCAACCTCTAACCTGTTCTTCAATCACTCTCTAACCTGTTCTTCAATCACCCTCTAACCTGTTCCTCAGTCACCCTCTAACCTGTCTCTCAATCACCCTCTAACCTGTTCTTCAATCACCCTCTAACATGTCCCTCAATCACCCTCTAATGTGTCCGTCAATCACTCTCTAACCTGTTCTTCAATCACCCTCTAAGCTGTCCTTCAATCACCCTCTAACCTGCCCCCCAATCACCCTCTAACCTGTTCTTCAATCACCCTCTAACCTGTTCTTCAATCACCCACTAACCTGTTCTTCAATCACCCTCTAACCTGCCCCCCAATCACCCTCGAACCTGTTCTTCAATCACCCTCTATCCTGTTCTTCAATCACCCTCTATCCTGTTCTTCAATCACCCTCTAACCTGTTCTTCAATCACCATCTAACCTGTCCCTCAATCACCCTCTAACCTGTCGCTCAATCACCCTCTAACCTGTTCTTCAATCACCCTCTAACCTGTTCTTCAATCACTCTCTATCCTGTTCTTCAATCACTCTCTAACCTCGTCTTCAATCACCCTCTACCTGTTGTTCAATCACCCTCTAACCTGTCCCTCAATCACCCTCTAACCTATCCTTCAATCACCCTCTAACTTGTTCTTCAATCACCTTCTAACCTGTCCCTCAATCACCCTCCAACCTGTTCTTCAATCACCCTTTAACCTGTCCCTCAATCACCATCTAACCTGTTCTTCAATCACCCGCTATCCTCTCCTTGAATCACCCTCTAACCTGTTCTTCAATCACCCTCTAACCTGTACCTCAAACACCCTCGAACATGTTCTTCAATCACCCTCTAACCTGTTCTTCAATCACCCTCTAACCTGTCCCTCAATCACCCTCTAACCTGTCCCTCAACCACCCTCTAACCTGTTCTTCAATCACCCTCTAACCTGTTCTTCAATCACCCTCTAACCTGTTCTTCAATCACCCTCGAACCTGTTCCTCAATCACCCTCTAACCTGTTCTTCAATCACCCTCGAACCTGTTCCTCAATCAACCTCTAACCTGTTCTTCAATCACTCTCTAACCTCTTCTTCAATCACCCTCTAACCTGTTCCTCAGTCACCCTCTAACCTGTCTCTCAATCACCCTCTAACCTGTTCTTCAATCACCCTCTAACATGTCCCTCAATCACCCTCTAATCTGTCCGTCAATCACTCTCTAACCTGTTCTTCAATCACCCTCTAACCTGACCTTCAATCACCCTCTAACCTGTCCCTCAATCAACCTCTAACCTGTTCTTCAATCACACTCTTACCTTTCCTTCAATCAACCTCGAACCTGTTCTTCTATCACCCTCTAACCTGTTCTTCAATCACCCTCTAACCTGACCTTCAATCACCCTCTAACCTGTCCTTCAATCACCCCCTAACCTGCCCCTCAATCACCATCTAACCTGTTTTTCAATCATCCTCTAACCTGTTCTTCAATCACCCTCTAACCTGTTCTTCAATCACCCTCGAACCTGTTCCTCAATCACCCTCAAACCTGTTCTTCAATCACACTTTAACCTGTCCTTCAATCACCCTCGAACCTGTTCCTCAATCACCCTCTAACCTGTTCTTTAATCACCCTCTATCCTGTTCCTCAATCACCCTCTAACCTGTTCTTCAATCACTCTCTAACCTGTCCCTCAATCACCCTCTAACCTGTCCATCAATCACCCTCTAATCTGTCCCTCAATCACCCTCTAACCTGTCCTTCAATCACCCTCTAAACTGCCCCTTAATCACCCTCTTACCTGTTCTTCAATCACCCTCTAACCTGTTCTTCAATCACCCTTTAACCTGTCCTTCAATCACCCTCTAACCTGTTCCTCAATCACACTCTAACCTGTTCGTTAATCACCCTCTAACCTCTTCTTCAATCACCCTCCATCCTGTTCTTCAATCACCCTCTAACCTGTTCTACAATCACCCTCGTACCTGTTCTTCAATCAGCCTCTAACCTGTCCCTCAATCACCCTCTAATCTGTCCGTCAATCACCCACTCGCCTTTTCTATAACCACCATCTAACCTGTCCCTCAGTCACCCTCTAAACTGTTCCTCAATCACCCTCTAACCTGTCCCTCAATCACCCTCTAAATTGTCCTTCAATCACCCTCTAACCTGTTCTTCATTCACCCTCTAACCAGTCCTTCAATCACCCTCTAACCTGTCCTTCAATCACCCTCTAACCTGTTCTTCAATCACCCTCTAAACTGTTCTTCAATCACGCTCTAACCTTTTCTTCAATCACCCACTAACCTGTTCTTCAATCACCCTCTAACCTGTCCCTCAATCTCCCTCTAACCTGTTCTTCAATCACCCTCTATTCTGTTCTTCAATCACCCTCTATCCTGTTCTTCAATCACCCTCTATCCTGTTCTTCAATCACCCTCTAACCTGTTCTTCAATCACCATCTAACCTGTACCTCAATCACCCTCTAACCTGTCGCTCAATCACCCTCTAACCTGTTCTTCAATCACCCTCTAACCTGTCCTTCAATCACCCTCTAACCTATCCTTCAATCACCCTCTAACCTGTTCTTCAATCACCCTCTAACCTGTCCCTCAATCACCATCTAACCTGTAATTCAATCACCCTCTATCCTCTCCTTCAATCACCCTCTAACCTGTTCCTTCAATCACCCTCTAACCTGTACCTCAATCACCCTCGAACATGTTCTTCAATCACCCTCTAACCTGTTCTTCAATCACCCTCTAACCTGTCCCTCAATCACCATCTTAGCTGTCCCTCAACCACCCTCTAACCTGTCCCTCAATCACCCTCTAACCTGTCCTTCAATCACCCTCTAACCTGTTCTTCAATCACCCTCTATCCTGTCCTACAATCACTCTCTAAACTGCCCCTCAATCACCCTCTTACCTGTTCTTCAATCACTATCTAACCTGTTCTTCAATCACCTTCTATCCTGTTCCTCAATCACACTCTAACATGTTCTTCAATCACCCTATAACCTGTCCCTCAATCACCGTCTAACCTGTTCTTCAATCACCCGCTAACCTGTTCTTCAATCACCCTCTAACCTGTCCCTCAATCACCCTCTAACCTGTTCTTCAATCACCCTCTAACCTGTCCCTCAATCACCCTCTAACCTGTCCCTCAACCACCCTCTAACCTGTCCCTCAATCACCCTCTAACCTGTCCTTCAATCACCCTCTAACCTGATCTTCAATCACCCTCTAACCTGTTCTTCAATCACCCTCTAACCTGTTCTTCAATCACCCTCGAACCTGTTCCTCAATCACCCTCTAACCTGTTCTTCAATCACCCTCGAACCTGTTCCTCAATCAACCTCTAACCTGTCTCTCAATCACCCTCTAACCTGTCCCTCAATCAAACTTTAACCTGTTCTTCAATCACCCTCTAACCTGTCCCTCAATCACCCTCTAACCTGTCTTCAATCACCCTCTAACCTGTCCCTCAATCATCCGCTAACCTGTCCCTCAATCACCATCTATCCTGTCCCTCAATCACACTCTTACCTTTCCTTCAATCACCCTCGAACCTGTTCCTCAATCACCCTCTAACCTGTTCTTCAATCACCCTCTAACCTGACCTTCAATCACCCTCTAACCTGTTCTTCAATCACCGTCTAAGCTATTCCTCAATCACCCTCTAAACTGTCCCTCAATCACCGTCTAACCTGTTCTTCAATCACCCGCTAACCTGTTCTTCAATCACCCTCAAACCTGTCCCTCAATCACCCACTAACCTGTTCTTCAATCACCCTCTCACCTGTCCCTCAATCATCCTGTAACCTGTTCTTCAATCACCCTCTAACCTGTCCCTCAATCACTTTCTAACCTGTTCTTCATTCACCCTCTAACCTATCCCTCAATCACCCTCTAACCTGTTCTTCAATCACCCTCTAACCTGTCCCTCAATCACCCTGTAACCTGTTCTTCAACCACCCTCTAACCTGTCCTTCAATCACCCTCTAACCTGTCCCTCAATCACCCTCTAACCTGATCTTCAATCACCCTCTAACCTGTTCTTCAATCATCCTCTAACCTGTTCTTCAATCAGCCTCTAACATGTTCTTCAATCACCCTCGTACCTGTTCGTCAATCACCCTCCAACCTGTTCTTCAATCACCCTCGAACCTGTTCCTCAATCACCCTCTAACCTGTCCTTCAATCACCCTCTAACCTGTTCTTCAATCACCCTCTAACTTGTCCCTCAGTCACCCTCTAACCTGTCCTTCAATCACCCTCTAACCTGTTCTTCAATCACCCTCTAACTTGTCCCTCAGTCACCCTCTAACCGGTCCTTCAATCACCCTCTAACCTGTCCTTCAATCACCCTCTAACCTGTTCTTCAATCACCCTCCAACCTGTCCCTCAGTCACCCTCTAACCTGTCCCTCAATCACCCTCTAACCTGTTCTTCAATCACCCTCTAACCTGTCCATCAATCACCCTCTAACCTGTCTTCAGTCACCCTCTAACCTGTTCTTCAATCACCCTCTAACCTGTCCTTCAATCACCTTCTAACATGTTCTTCAATCACCCTCTAACCTGTTCTTCAATCACCCTCGAACCTGTTCCTCAATCACCCTCTAACCTGTTCTTCAATCACCCTCGAACCTGTTCCTCAATCAACCTCTAACCTGTTCTTCAATCACCCTCTAACCTGTTCTTCAATCACCCTCTAACCTGTTCCTCAGTCACCCTCTAACCTGTCTCTCAATCACCCTCTCACCTGTTTTTCAATCACCCTCTAACATGTCCCTCAATGACCCTCTAACCTGTCCGTCAATCACCCTCGAACCTGTTCTTCAATCACCCTCTAACTTGTCCTTCAATCACCCTCTAACCTGTCTTCAATCACCCTCTAACCTGTCCCTCAATCATCCGCTAACCTGTCCCTCAATCACCTTCTAACCTGTTCTTCAATCACAGTCCAACCTGTCCTTCAATAAACCTCTAACCTGTCCCTCAATCACCCTCCTACCTGTTCTTCAATCACCCTCTAACCTGTCCCTCAATCAACCTCTAACCTGTCCTTCAATCACCCTCTAACCTGTTCTTCAATCACACTCTAACATGTCCTTCAATCACCCTCTAACCTGTCCCTCTATCACACTCTAACCTGTTCTTCAATCACCCTCGAACCTTTCCCTCAATCACCCTCTAACATGTTCTTCAATCACCCTCTAACCTATCCCCCAATCACCCTCTAACATGTCCTTCAATCACCGTCTAACCTGTTCTTCAATCACCATCTAACCTGTTCTTCAATCACCCTCTTACCTGTTCTTCAATCACCCTCTAACCTGTTCTTCAATCACCCTCTAACCTGTTCTTCAATCACCCTCGTACCTGTTCTTCAATCACCCTCGTACCTGTTCTTCAATCACCCTCGTACCTTTTCTTCAATCACCCTCTAACCTGTTCTTCAATCACCCACGAACCTGTTCCTCAATCAACCTCTAACCTGTTCTTCAATCACCCTCAAACCAATCCCTCAATCACCCTCTAACCTGTTCTTCAATCAACCTCTAACCTGTCCCTCAATCACCCTCCAACCTGTTCTTCAATCACACTCCAACCTGTCCTTCAATCAACCTCTAACCTGTCCCTCAATCACTATCCTACCTGTTCTTCAATCACCCTCTAACCTGTCCCTCAATCAACCTCTAACCTGTTCTTCAATCACCTTCTAACCTGTCCTTCAATCACCCTCTAACCTGTCCCTCTATCACCATCTAACCTGTTCTTCAATCACCCTCGAACCTTTCCCTCAATCACCCTCTAACCTATTCTTCAATCACCCTCTAACCTGTCCCTCAATCACCCTCTAACCTGTTCTTCAATCACCCTCTAACCGGTCCCGCAATCACCCTCTAACTTGTTCTTCATTCACCCTCAAACCTGTCCTTCAATCACCCTCTAACCTGTTCTTCAATCACCCTCTAACCTGTTCCTCAATCACCCTCTAAATTGTCCCTCAATCACCCTCCATCCTGTTGATCAATCACCCTCAAACCTGTTCTTCAATCACCCTCAAACCTGTCCCTCAATCAACATCTAACCTGTTCTTCAATCACTCTCTAATCTGTTCTTCAATCACTCTCTAACCTGTTCTTCAATCACCCTCTAACGTGTTCTTCAATCACCCTCTAACCTGTTCTTCAATCACCCTCTAACCTGTTCTTCAATCACACTCTAACCTGTTCTTCACTCACCCTCTAACCTGTACCTCAATCACCCTCTGACCTGTTCTTCAATCACCCTCTAACCTGTTCTTCAAAAACTCTCTATCCTGTTCTTCAATCACCCTCTAACCTCTTCTTCAATCACCCTCTAACCTGTTCTTGAATCAGCCTCGAACCTGTCCTTCAATCACCCTCTAACCTGTTCTTCAATCACCTTCTAATCTATCCTTCAATCACCCTCTAACCTGCCCCTCAATCACCCTCTAACCTGTTCTTCAATCACCCTCTGATCTTTTCTTCAATCACCCTCTAACCTGTTCCTCAATCACCCTCTAACCTGTTCTTCAATCACCCTCTAATCTGTTCTCAATCACCCTCTAACCTGTTCTTCAATTACCCTCTATCCTCTCCTTCAATCACCCTCTAACCTGTTCTTCAATCACCCTCTAACCTGTCCCTCAGTCACCCTCTAACCTGTCCCTCAATCACGCTCTAACCTGTTCTTGAATCAGCCTCTCACCTGTCCCTCCATCACCCTCCAACCTGCTCTTCAATCACCCTCTAACCTGTCCCTCAATCACCCTCTTACCTGTCCTTCAATCACCCTCTAACCTGTTCTTCATTCACCCTCTAACCTGTCCTTCAATTACCATCTAACGTGTTCTTCAATCACCCTCTAACCTGTTCTTAAATCACCCTCTAACCTGTCCTTCAATCCCCATCTAACCTGTTCTTCAATCACCGTCTAACGTGTTCTTCAATCACCCTCTAACGTGTTCTTCAATCACCCTCTAACCTGTTCTTCAATCACCCTCTAACCTGTCCCTCAGTCACCCTCAAACCTGTTCTTCAATCACCCTCTAACGTGTTCTTCAATCACCCTCTAACGTGTTCTTCAATCACCCTCTAACCTGTTCTTCAATCACCCTCTAACCTGTTCTTCAATCACCCTCTAACCTGTCCCTCAATCACCCTCCAACCTGTTCTTCAATCACCCTCTAACCTGTTCTTCAATCACCCTCTAACCTGTTCTTCAATCACCCTCTAACCTGTTCCTCCATCACCCTTTAACCTGTTCTTCAATCACCCTCTAATCTGTTCCTCAATCACCATCTAACCTGTTCTTCAATTACCCTCTATCCTCTCCTTCAATCACCCTCTAACCTGTTCTTGAATCACTCTCTATCCTGTTCTTCAATCACCCTCTAACCTGTTCTTCAATCACCCTCTAACCTGTTCTTCAATCACCCTCTAACCTGTTCTTCAATCACCCTCTAACCTGTCCTTCAATCACCCTCTAACCTGTTCCTCAGTCACCCTCTAACCTGTCCCTCAATCACCCTCTAACCTGTTCTTGAATCAGCCTCTAACCTGTCCCTCAATCACCCTCCAACCTGTTCTTCAATCACCCTCTAAGCTGTTCTTCATTCACCCTCTAACCTGTCCCTCAATCACCCTCTAACCTGTTCTTCAATCACCCTCTAACCTGCCATTCAATCACCCTCTAACCTGTTCTTCAATCACCCTCTAACCTGTTCTTCAATCACCCTCTAACATGTCCCTCAGTCACCCTATAACCTGTCCCTCAATCACACTCTAACCTTTTCTTCAGTCACCCTCTAACCTGTCCCTCAATCACCCTCCAACCTGATCTTCAATCACCCTCTAACCTGTCCTTCAATAACCCTCTAACCTGTCCCTCAATCACCCTGTAACCTGTTATTCAATCACCCTCTAACCTTTCCCTCAATCACCCTCTAACCTGTTCTTCAATCACGCTCTAACCTATCCCCCAATCACCCGCTAACCTGTTCTTCAATCACCCTCTGACCTGTTCTTCAATCACCCTCTAACCTGTTCTTCAATCACCCTCTAACCTGTCCCTCAATCAACCTCTAACCTGTCCTTCAATCACCCTCTAACCTGTTGTTCAATCACCCTCTAACCTGTCCTTCAATCAGCCTCTAACCTGTCCCTCTATCACCCTCTAACCTGTTCTTCAATCACCCTCGAACCTTTCCCTCAATCACCCTCTAACCTGTTCTTCAATCACCCTCTAACCTATCCCCCAATCACCCTCTAACCTGATCTTCAATCACCCTCTAACCTGTTTCTCAATCACCCTCTAAACTGTCCCTCAATCACCCTCTAACCTGTTCTTCAATCACCCTATAACCTCTTCTTCAATCACCCTCTAACCTGTTCTTGAATCAGCCTCGAACCTGTCCTTCAATCACCCTCTAACCTGTTCTTCAATCACCTTCTAACCTATCCTTCAATCACCCTCTAACCTGCCCCTCAATCACCCTCTAACCTGTTCTTCAATCACCCTCTTATCTGTTCTTCAATCACCCTCTAACCTGTTCCTCAATCACCCTCTAACCTGTCCTTCAATCACCCTCTAACCTATCCTTCAATCACCCTCTAACCTGTTCTTCAATCACCCTCTAACCTGTCCCTCAATCATCCTCCAACCTGTTCTTCAATCACCCTCTAACCTGTCCCTCAATCACCCTCTAACCTGTTCTTCAATCACCCTCTAACCTGTACCTCAATCACCCTCGAACATGTTCTTCAACCACCCTCTAACCTGTCCCTCAATCACCCTCTAACCTGTCCTTCAATCACCCTCTAACCTGATCTTCAATCACCCTCTAACCTGTTCTTCAATCATCCTCTAACCTGTTCTTCAATCAGCCTCTAACGTGTTCTTCAATCACCCTCGTACCTGTTCATCAATCAGCCTCTAACCTGTTCTTCAATCACCCTCGAACCTGTTCCTCAATCACCCTCTAACCTGTCCTTCAATCACCCTCTAACCTGTTCTTCAATCACCCTCTAACCTGTCCCTCAGTCACCCTCTAACCTGTCCTTCAATCACCCTCTAACCTGTTCTTCAATCACCCTCTAACCTGTCCCTCAGTCACCCTCTAACCTGTCCCTCAATCACCCTCTAACCTGTTCTTCAATCACCCTCTAACCTGTCCATCAATCAACCTCTAACCTGTCTTCAATCACCCTCTAACCTGTTCTTCAATCACCCTCTAACCTGTCCTTCAATCACCTTCTAACCTGTTCTTCAATCACCCTCTAACCTGTTCTTCAATCACCCTCTAACCTGTCCCTCAATCACCCTCTGACCTGTTCTTCAATCACCCTCTAACCTGTTCTTCAATAACTCTCTATCCTGTTCTTCAATCACCCTCTAACCTGTTCTTCAATCACCTTCTAACCTATCCTTCAATCACCCTCTAACCTGCCCCTCAATCACCCTCTAACCTGTTCTTCAATCACCCTCTAATCTGTTCTTCAATCACCCTCTAACCTGTTCCTCAATCACCCTCTAATCTGTTCTTCAATTACCCTCTATCCTCTACTTCAATCACCCTCTAACCTGTTCTTGAATCACTCTCTATCCTCTTCTTCAATCACCCTCGAACCTGTCCTTCAATCACCCTCTAACCTGTTCTTCAATCACCCTCTAACCTGTCCCTCAGTCACCCTCTAACCTGTCCCTCAATCACCCTCTAACCTGTTCTTGAATCTGCCTCTCACCTGTCCCTCAATCACCCTCCAACCTGTTCTTCAATCACCCTCTAACCTGTTCCTCAATCACCCTCTAACCTGTTCTTCAATCACCCTCTAATCTGTTCCTCAATCACCCTCTAACCTGTTCTTCAATCACCATCGAACCTGTTCTTCAATCACCCTCTAACCTGTTCTTGAATCACCCTCGAACCTGTCCTTCAATCACCCTCTAACCTGTCCTTCAATCACCCTCTATCCTGTTCTTCAATCACCCTCTAAACTGTTCTTCAATCACCCTCTATACTGTTCTTCAATCAACCTCTAACCTGTCCTTCAATCACCCTCTAACCTGTCCCTCAATCACCCTCTAACCTGTTCTTCAATCACCCTCGAACCTGTTCTTCAATCACCCTCTAAACTGTCCCTCAATCACCCTCTAACCTGTTCTTCAATCACCCTCTAACCTGTTCTTCAATCACCCGCTTACCTGTTCTTCAATCACCCTCTAACCTGTCCTTCAATCACCCTCTAACCTGTCCCTCAATCACCATCTAACCTGTTCTTCAATTACCCTCTAACCTGTCCCTTATTCACCATCTAACCTATCCTTCAATCACCCTCTAACCTATTCTTCAATCACCCTCTAACCTGTCCCTCAATCACCCTCTAACCTGTTCTTCAATCACCCTCTAACCGGTCCCGCAATCACCCTCCAACTTGTTCTTCATTCACCCTCAAACCTGTCCTTCAATCACCCTCTAACCTGTTCTTCAATCACCCTCTAACCTGTTCCTCAATCACCCTCTAAATTGTCCCTCAATCACCCTCCATCCTGTTGATCAATCACCCTCAAACCTGTTCTTCAATCACCCTCAAACCTGTCCCTCAATCAACCTCTAACCTGTTCTTCAATCACCCTCTAACGTGTTCTTCAATCATCCTCTAACCTGTTCTTCAATCACCCTCTAACCTGTTCTTCAATCACCCTCTAACCTTTCCCTCAATCACCCTATGACCTGTTCTTCAATCACCCTCTAACCTGTTCTTCAATATCTCTCTATCCTGTTCTTCAATCACCCTCTAACCTCCTCTTCAATCACCCTCTAACCTGTTCTTGAATCAGCCTCGAACCTGTCCTTCAATCACCCTCTAACCTGTTCTTCAATCACCCTCTAACCTGTTCCTCAATCACCCTCTAACCTGTTCTTTAATCACCCTCTAACTGTCCCTCAGTCACCCTCTAACCTGTCCCTCAATCACCCTCTAACTTGTTCTTGAATCTGCCTCTCACCTGTCCCTCAATCACCCTCCAACCTGTTCTTCAATCACCCTCTAACCTGTTCCTCAATCACCCTCTAACCTGTTCTTCAATCACCCTCTAATCTGTTCCTCAATCAGCCTCTAACCTGTTCTTCAATCACCCTCGAACCTGTTCTTCAATCACCCTCTAACCTGTTCTTGAATCACCCTCGAACCTGTCCTTCAATCACCCTCTAACCTGTCCTTCAATCACCCTCTATCCTGTTCTTCAATCACCCTCTAACCTGTTCTTCAATCACCCTCTAACCTGTTCTTCAGTCACCCTCTAACCTGTCCCTCAATCACCCTCTAACCTGTTCTTGAATCAGCCTCTCACCTGTCCCTCAATCACCCTCCAACCTGTTCTTCAATCACCCTCTAACCTGTCCCTCAATCACCCTCCAACCTGTTCTTCAATCACCCTCTAACCTGTCCCTCAATCACCCTCTAACCTATCCCCCAATCACCCTCTAACCTGCCCTTCAATCACCCTCTAACCTGTTCTTCAATCACCCTCTAACCTGTCCCTCAGTCACCCTATAACCTGTACCTCAATCACACTCTAACCTTTTCTTCAGTCACCCTCTAACCTGTCCCTCAATCACCCTCCAACCTGTTCTTCAATCACCCTCTAACCTGTCCTTCAATAACCCTCTAACCTGTCCCTCAATCACCCTGTAACCTGTTCTTCAATTACCCTCTAACCTTTCCCTCAATCACCCTCTAACCTTTTCTTCAATCACGCTCTAACCTATTCCCCAATCACCCGCTAACCTTTTCTTCAATCACCCTCTAACCTGTTCTTCAATCACGCTCTAACCTATTCTTCAATCACCCTCTAACCTATCCCCCAATCACCCTCTAACCTGTTCTTCAATCACCCTCTAACCGGTCCCGCAATCACCCTCTAACTTGTTCTTCATTCACCCTCGAACCTGTCCTTCAATCACCCTCTAACCTGTTCTTCAATCACCCTCTAACCTGTCCTTCAATCACCCTCTAACCTGTCCCTCTGTCACTCTCTAACCTGTTCTTCAATCACCCTCGAACCTTTCCCTCAATCACCCTCTAACCTGTTCTTCAATCACCCTCTAACCTATCCCCCAATCACCCTCTAACCTGATCTTCAATCACCCTCTAACCTGTTTCTCAATCACCCTCTAAACTGTCCCTCAATCACCCTCTAACCTGTTCTTCAATCACCCTCTAACCTGTTCTTCAATCACCCGCTTACCTGTTCTTCAATCACCCTCTAACCTGTCCTTCAATCACCCTCTAACCTGTCCCTCAATCAACATCTAACCTGTTCTTCAATTACCCTCTAACCTGTCCCTTATTCACCATCTAACCTATCCTTCAATCACCCTCTAACCTATTATTCCATCACCCTCTAACCTGTCCCTCAATCACCCTCTAACCTGTTCTTCAATCACCCTCTAACCGGTCCCGCAATCACCCTCCAACTTGTTCTTCATTCACCCTCAAACCTGTCCTTCAATCACCCTCTAACCTGTTCTTCAATCACCCTCTAACCTGTTCCTCAATCACCCTCTAAATTGTCCCTCAATCACCCTCCATCCTGTTGATCAATCACCCTCAAACCTGTTCTTCAATCACACTCAAACCTGTCCCTCAATCAACCTCTAACCTGTTCTTCAATCACCCTCTAACGTGTTCTTCAATCATCCTCTAACCTGTTCTTCAATCACCCTCTAACCTGTTCTTCAATCACCCTCTAACCTTTCCCTCAATCACCCTCTGACCTGTTCTTCAATCACTCTCTAACCTGTTCTTCAATATCTCTCTATCCTGTTCTTCAATCACCCTCTAACCTCCTCTTCAATCACCCTCTAACCTCTTCTTCAATCAGCCTCGAACCTGTCCTTCAATCACCCTCTAACCTGTTCTTCAAACACCTTCTAAACTATCCTTCAATCACCCTCGAACCTGCCCCTCAATCAGCCTCTAACCTGTTCTTCAATCACCCTCTAATCTGTTCTTCAGTCACCCTCTAACCTGTCCCTCAATCACCCTCTAACCTGTTCTTGAATCAGCCTCTCACCTGTCCCTCAATCACCCTCCAACCTGTTCTTCAATCACCCTCTAACCTGTCCCTCAATCACCCTCCAACCTGTTCTTCAATCACCCTCTAACCTGTTCTTCAATAACTCTCTATCCTGTTCTTCAATCACCCTCTAACCTCTTCTTCAATCACCCTCGAACCTGTTCTTGAATCAGCCTCAAACCTGTCCTTCAATCACCCTCTAACCTGTCCCTCAATCACCTTCTAACTTGTCCTTCAACCACCCTCGAACCTGCCCCTCAATCACCCTCTAACCTGTTCTTCAATCACCCTCTAACCTGTTATTCAATCACCCTCTAACCTGTTACTCCATCACCCTCTAACCTGTTCTTCAATTACCCTCTATCCTCTCCTTCAATCACCCTCTAACCTGTTCTTGAATCACTCTCTATCCTGTTCTTCAATCACCCTCTAACCTGTTCTTCAATCACCCTCTAACCTGTTCTTCAATCACCTTCTAACCTGATCTTCAATCACCCTCTAACCTGTTCTTCAATCACACTCTAACCTGTTCTTCAATCACCCTCCAACCTGTTCTTCAATCACCCTCTAACCTGTCCCTCAATCACCCTCTAACCTGTCCTTCAATCAACCTCTAACCTGGTCTTCATTCACCCTCTAACCTGTCCTTCAATCACCCTCTAACCTGTCCCTCAATCACCCTCTAACCTATTCTTCAATTACCCTCTAACCTGGCCCTCAATCACCCTCTAACGTGTTCTTCAATCACCCTCTAACCTGTCCCTCAATCACCCTCCAACCTGTTCTTCAATCACCCTCTAACCGGTTCTTCAATAACTCTCTATCCTGTTCTTCAATCACCCTCTAACCTCTTCTTCAATCACCCTCTAACCTTTTCTTGAATCAGCCTCGAACCTGTCCTTCAATCACCCTCTAACCTGTTCTTCAATCACCTTCTAACCTGTCGTTCAACCACCCTCGAACCTGCCCCTCAATCACCCTCTAACCTGTTCTTCAATCACCCTCTAACCTGTAATTCAATCACCCTCTAACCTGTTCCTCCATCATGCTCTAACCTGTTCTTCAATCACCCTCTAACCTGTCCCTCTATCACCCTCTAACCTGTTCTTCAATCACCCTCGAACCTTTCCCTCAATCACCCTCTAACCTGTTCTTCAATCACCCTATAACCTATCCCCCAATCACCCTCTAACCTGATCTTCAATCACCCTCTAACCTGTTTCTCAATCACCCTCTAAACTGTCCCTCAATCACCCTCTAACCTGTTCTTCAATCACCCTCTAACCTGTTCTTCAATCACCCGCTTACCTGTTCTTCAATCACCCTCTAACCTGTCCTTCAATCACCCTCTAACCTGTCCCTCAATCACCATCTAACCTGTTCTTCAATTACCCTCTAACCTGTCCCTTATTCACCATCTAACCTATCCTTCAATCACCCTCTAACCTATTCTTCAATCACCCTCTAACCTGTCCCTCAATCGCCCTCTAACCTGTTCTTCAATCACCCTCTAACCGGTCCCGCAATCACCCTCCAACTTGTTCTTCATTCACCCTCAAACCTGTCCTTCAATCACCCTCTAACCTGTTCTTCAATCTCCCTCTAACCTGTTCCTCAATCACCCTCTAATTTGTCCCTCAATCACCCTCCATCCTGTTGATCAATCACCCTCAAACCTGTTCTTCAATCACCCTCAAACCTGTCCCTCAATCAACCTCTAACCTGTTCTTCAATCACCCTCTAACGTGTTCTTCAATCATCCTCTAACCTGTTCTTCAATCACCCTCTAACCTGTTCTTCAATCACCCTCTAACCTTTCCCTCAATCACCCTATGACCTGTTCTTCAATCACCCTCTAACCTGTTCTTCAATATCTCTCTATCCTGTTCTTCAATCACCCTCTAACCTCCTCTTCAATCACCCTCTAACCTGTTCTTGAATCAGCCTCGAACCTGTCCTTCAATCACCCTCTAACCTGTTCTTCAATCACCCTCTAACCTGTTCCTCAATCACCCTCTAACCTGTTCTTTAATCACCCTCTAACCTGTCCCTCAGTCACCCTCTAACCTGTCCCTCAATCACCCTCTAACTTGTTCTTGAATCTGCCTCTCACCTGTCCCTCAATCACCCTCCAACCTGTTCTTCAATCACCCTCTAACCTGTTCCTCAATCACCCTCTAACCTGTTCTTCAATCACCCTCTAATCTGTTCCTCAATCACCCTCTAACCTGTTCTTCAATCACCCTCGAACCTGTTCTTCAATCACCCTCTAACCTGTTCTTGAATCACCCTCGAACCTGTCCTTCAATCACCCTCTAACCTGTCCTTCAATCAACCTCTAACCTGTTCTTCAATCACCCGCTAACCTGTCCTTCAATCACCCTCTAAGCTGTTCTTCAATCACCCTGTAACCTGTTCTTCAATCACCCTGTAACCTGTCCCTCAATCACCCTCTAACCTGTTCTTCAATCACCCTCTAACCTGTTCTTCAATCACCCTCTAACCTGTCCCTCAATCACCCTCTAATCTGCCCTTCAATCACCCTCTAACCTGTTCTTCAATCACCCTCTAACCTGTCCCTCAGTCACCCTCTAACCTGTTCTTCAATCACCCTCTAAACTGTTCTTCAATCACCGTCTAAACTGTTCTTCAATCACCCTCTAACCTGTCCTTCAATCACCCTCTAACCTGTTCCTCAATCACCCTCTAACCTGTTCTTCAATCACCCTCTAACCTATCCCCCAATCACCCTCTAATCTGCCCTTCAATCACCCTCTAACCTGTTCTTCAATCACCCTCTAACCTGTCCCTCAGTCACCCTATAACCTGTACCTGAATCACACTCTAACCTTTTCTTCAGTCACCCTCTAACCTGTCCCTCAATCACCCTCCAACCTGTTCTTCAATCACCCTCTAACCTGTCCTTCAATAACCCTCTAACTGTCCCTCAATCACCCTGTAACCTGTTCTTCAATTACCCTCTAACCTTTCCCTCAATCACCCTCTAACCTTTTCTTCAATCACGCTCTAACCTATTCCCCAATCACCCGCTAACCTTTTCTTCAATCACCCTCTAACCTGTTCTTCAATCACCCTCTAACCTGTTCTTCAATCACCCTCTAACCTATTCTTCAATCACCCTCTAACCTATCCCCCAATCACCCTCTAACCTGTTCTTCAATCACCCTCTAACCGGTCCCGCAATCACCCTCTAACTTGTTCTTCATTCACCCTCAAACCTGTCCTTCAATCACCCTCTAACCTGTTCTTCAATCACCCTCTAACCTGTTCCTCAATCACCCTCTAAATTGTCCCTCAATCACCCTCCATCCTGTTGATCAATCACCCTCCAACCTGTTCTTCAATTACCCTCTAACGTGTTCTTCAATCACGCTCTAACTTATCCCCCAATCACCCGCTAACCTGTACCTCAATCACCCTCTAACCTGTTCTTCAATCACCCTCTAACCTGTTCTTCAATCACCCTCTAACCTGTCCCTCAATCAACCTCGAACCTGTCCTTCAATCACCCTCTAACCTGTTCTTCAATCACCCTCTAACCTGTCCTTCAATCACCCTCTAACCTGTCCCTCTATCACTCTCTAACCTGTTCTTCAATCACCCTCGAACCTTTCCCTCAATCACCCTCTAACCTGTTCTTCAATCACCCTCTAACCTATCCCCCAATCACCCTCTAACCTGATCTTCAATCACCCTCTAACCTGTTTCTCAATCACCCTCTAAACTGTCCCTCAATCACCCTCTAACCTGTTCTTCAATCACCCTCTAACCTGTTCTTCAATCACCCGCTTACCTGTTCTTCAATCACCCTCTAACCTGTCCTTCAATCACCCTCTAACCTGTCCCTCAATCACCATCTAACCTGTTCTTCAATTACCCTCTAACCTGTCCCTTATTCACCATCTAACCTATCCTTCAATCACCCTCTAACCTATTATTCCATCACCCTCTAACCTGTCCCTCAATCACCCTCTAACCTGTTCTTCAATCACCCTCTAACCGGTCCCGCAATCACCCTCAACTTGTTCTTCATTCACCCTCAAACCTGTCCTTCAATCACCCTCTAACCTGTTCTTCAATCACCCTCTAACCTGTTCCTCAATCACCCTCTAAATTGTCCCTCAATCACCCTCCATCCTGTTGATCAATCACCCTCAAACCTGTTCTTCAATCACACTCAAACCTGTCCCTCAATCAACCTCTAACCTGTTCTTCAATCACCCTCTAACGTGTTCTTCAATCATCCTCTAACCTGTTCTTCAATCACCCTCTAACCTGTTCTTCAATCACCCTCTAACCTGTCCCTCAGTCACCCTCTAACCTGTCCCTCAATCACCCTCTAACCTGTTCTTCAATAACTCTCTATCCTGTTCTTCAATCACCCTCTAACCTCTTCTTCAATCACCCTCTAACCTTTTCTTGAATCAGCCTCGAACCTGTCCTTCAATCACCCTCTAACCTGTTCTTCAATCACCTTCTAACCTATCCTTCAATCACCCTCGAACCTGCCCCTCAATCAGCCTCTAACCTGTTCTTCAATCACCCTCTAATCTGTTCTTCAATCACCCTCTAACCTGTTCCTCAATCACCCTCTAACCTGTTCTTCAATCACCCTCTAACCGGTCCCGCAATCACCCTCCAACTTGTTCTTCATTCACCCTCAAACCTGTCCTTCAATCACCCTCTAACCTGTTCTTCAATCACCCTCTAACCTGTTCTTCAATCACCCTCTAACCTGTTCTTCAATCACCCTCTAACCTGTCCCTCAGTCACCCTCTAACCTGTCCCTCAATCACCCTCTAACCTGTTCTTCAATAACTCTCTATCCTGTTCTTCAATCACCCTCTAACCTCTTCTTCAATCACCCTCTAACCTTTTCTTGAATCAGCCTCGAACCTGTCCTTCAATCACCCTCTAACCTGTTCTTCAATCACCTTCTAACCTGTCGTTCAACCACCCTCGAACCTGCCCCTCAATCACCCTCTAACCTGTTCTTCAATCACCCTCTAACCTGTTATTCAATCACCCTCTAACCTGTTCCTCCATCATGCGCTAACCTGTTCTTCAATCACCCTCTAACCTGTCCCTCTATCACCCTCTAACCTGTTCTTCAATCACCCTCGAACCTTTCCCTCAATCACCCTCTAACCTGTTCTTCAATCACCCTATAACCTATCCCCCAATCACCCTCTAACCTGATCTTCAATCACCCTCTAACCTGTTTCTCAATCACCCTCTAAACTGTCCCTCAATCACCCTCTAACCTGTTCTTCAATCACCCTCTAACCTGTTCTTCAATCACCCGCTTACCTGTTCTTCAATCACCCTCTAACCTGTCCTTCAATCACCCTCTAACCTGTCCCTCAATCACCATCTAACCTGTTCTTCAATTACCCTCTAACCTGTCCCTTATTCACCATCTAACCTATCCTTCAATCACCCTCTAACCTATTCTTCAATCACCCTCTAACCTGTCCCTCAATCGCCCTCTAACCTGTTCTTCAATCACCCTCTAACCGGTCCCGCAATCACCCTCCAACTTGTTCTTCATTCACCCTCAAACCTGTCCTTCAATCACCCTCTAACCTGTTCTTCAATCACCCTCTAACCTGTTCCTCAATCACCCTCTAAATTGTCCCTCAATCACCCTCCATCCTGTTGATCAATCACCCTCAAACCTGTTCTTCAATCAACCTCAAACCTGTACCTCAATCAACCTCTAACCTGTTCTTCAATCACCCTCTAATGTGTTCTTCAATCATCCTCTAACCTGTTCTTCAATCACCCTCTAACCTGTTCTTCAATCACCCTCTAACCTTTCCCTCAATCACCCTATGACCTGTTCTTCAATCACCCTCTAACCTGTTCTTCAATATCTCTCTATCCTGTTCTTCAATCACCCTCTAACCTCCTCTTCAATCACCCTCCAACCTGTTCTTGAATCAGCCTCGAACCTGTCCTTCAATCACCCTCTAACCTGTTCTTCAATCACCCTCTAACCTGTTCCTCAATCACCCTCTAACCTGTTCTTTAATCACCCTATAACCTGTCCCTCAGTCACCCTCTAACCTGTCCCTCAATCACCCTCTAACTTGTTCTTGAATCTGCCTCTCACCTGTCCCTCAATCACCCTCCAACCTGTTCTTCAATCACCCTCTAACCTGTTCCTCAATCACCCTCGAACCTGTTCTTCAATCACCCTCTAATCTGTTCCTCAATCACCCTCTAACCTGTTCTTCAATCACCCTCGAACCTGTTCTTCAATCACCCTCTAACCTGTTCTTGAATCACCCTCGAACCTGTCCTTCAATCACCCTCTAACCTGTCCTTCAATCACCCTCTATCCTGTTCTTCAATCACCCTCTAACCTGTTCTTCAATCAACCTCTAACCTGTTCTTCAATCACCCGCTAACCTGTCCTTCAATCACCCTCTAAGCTGTTCTTCAATCACCCTGTAACCTGTCCCTCAATCACCCTCTAACCTGTTCTTCAATCACCCTCTAAACTTTTCTTCAATCACCGTCTAAACTGTTCTTCAATCACCCTCTAACCTGTCCTTCAATCACCCTCTAACCTGTTCCTCAATCACCCTCTAACCTGTTCTTCAATCACCCTCTAACCTGTCCCTCAATCACCCTCTAACCTATCCCCCAATCACCCTCTAATCTGCCCTTCAATCACCCTCTAACCTGTTCTTCAATCACCCTCTAACCTGTCCCTCAGTCACCCTATAACCTGTACCTGAATCACACTCTAACCTTTTCTTCAGTCACCCTCTAACCTGTCCCTCAATCACCCTCCAACCTGTTCTTCAATCACCCTCTAACCTGTCCTTCAATAACCCTCTAACTGTCCCTCAATCACCCTGTAAACTGTTCTTCAATTACCCTCTAACCTTTCCCTCAATCACCCTCTAACCTTTTCTTCAATCACGCTCTAACCTATTCCCCAATCACCCGCTAACCTTTTCTTCAATCACCCTCTAACCTGTTCTTCAATCACCCTCTAACCTATTCTTCAATCACCCTCAAACCTATCCCCCAATCACCCTCGAACCTGTTCTTCAATCACCCTCTAACCGGTCCCGCAATCACCCTCTAACTTGTTCTTCATTCACCCTCAAACCTGTCCTTCAATCACCCTCTAACCTGTTCTTCAATCACCCTCTAACCTGTTCCTCAATCACCCTCTAAATTGTCCCTCAATCACCCTCCATCCTGTTGATCAATCACCCTCCAACCTGTTCTTCAATTACCCTCTAACGTGTTCTTCAATCACGCTCTAACTTATCCCCCAATCACCCGCTAACCTGTACCTCAATCACCCTCTAACCTGTTCTTCAATCACCCTCTAACCTGTCCTTCAATCACCCTCTAACCTGTCCCTCTATCACTCTCTAACCTGTTCTTCAATCACCCTCGAACCTTTCCCTCAATCACCCTCTAACCTGTTCTTCAATCACCCTCTAACCTATCCCCCAATCACCCTCTAACCTGATCTTCAATCACCCTCTAACCTGTTTCTCAATCACCCTCTAAACTGTCCCTCAATCACACTCTAACCTGTTCTTCAATCACCCTCTAACCTGTTCTTCAATCACCCGCTTACCTGTTCTTCAATCACCCTCTAACCTGTCCGTCAATCACCCTCTAACCTGTCCCTCAATCACCATCTAACCTGTTCTTCAATTACCCTCTAACCTGTCCCTTATTCACCATCTAACCTATCCTTCAATCACCCTCTAACCTATTATTCCATCACCCTCTAACCTGTCCCTCAATCACCCTCTAACCTGTTCTTCAATCACCCTCTAACCGGTCCCGCAATCACCCTCCAACTTGTTCTTCATTCACCCTCAAACCTGTCCTTCAATCACCCTCTAACCTGTTCTTCAATCACCCTCTAACCTGTTCCTCAATCACCCTCTAAATTGTCCCTCAATCACCCTCCATCCTGTTGATCAATCACCCTCAAACCTGTTCTTCAATCACACTCAAACCTGTCCCTCAATCAACCTCTAACCTGTTCTTCAATCACCCTCTAACGTGTTCTTCAATCATCCTCTAACCTGTTCTTCAATCACGCTCTAACCTATCCCCCAATCACCCGCTAACCTGATCTTCAATCACCTGCTAACCTGTTCCTCAATCACCCTCTAAACTGTCCCTCAATCACCCTCTAACCTGTTCTTCAATCACCCTCTAACCTGTTCTTCAATCACCCTCTAACCTGTTCTTCAATCACCCTCTAACCTGTTCTTCAATCACCCTCTAACCTGTCCCTCAATCACCCTCCAAACTGTCCCTCAATCACCCTCTAACCTGTTCTTCAATCACCCTCTAACGTGTTCTTCAATCATCCTCTAACCTGTTCTTCAATCACCCTCTAACCTGTTCTTCAATCACCCTCTAACCTTTCCCTCAATCACCCTCTGACCTGTTCTTCAATCACTCTCTAACCTGTTCTTCAATATCTCTCTATCCTGTTCTTCAATCACCCTCTAACCTCCTCTTCAATCACCCTCTAACCTCTTCTTCAATCAGCCTCGAACCTGTCCTTCAATCACCCTCTAACCTGTTCTTCAATCACCTTCTAACCTATCCTTCAATCACCCTCGAACCTGCCCCTCAATCAGCCTCTAACCTGTTCTTCAATCACCCTCTAATCTGTTCTTCAATCACCCTCTAACCTGTTCCTCAATCACCCTCTAACCTGTTCTTCAATCACCCTCTAATCTGTTCCTCAATCACCCTCTAACCTGTTCTTCAATCACCCTCTAACCTGTTCTTCAATCACCCTCTAACCTGTCCCTCAGTCACCCTCTAACCTGTCCCTCAATCACCCTCTAACCTGTTCTTGAATCAGCCTCTCACCTGTCCCTCAATCACCCTCCAACCTGTTCTTCAATCACCCTCTAACCTGTCCCTCAATCACCCTCTAACGTGTTCTTCAATCACCCTCTAACCTGTTCTTCAATCACCCTCTAACCTGTCCCTCAATCACCCTCCAACCTGTTCTTCAATCACCCTCTAACCTGTTCTTCAATAACTCTCTATCCTGTTCTTCAATCACCCTCTAACCTCTTCTTCAATCACCCTCTAACCTGTTCTTGAATCAGCCTCAAACCTGTCCTTCAATCACCCTCTAACCTGTCCCTCAATCACCTTCTAACCTGTCCTTCAACCACCCTCGAACCTGCCCCTCAATCACCCTCTAACCTGTTCTTCAATCACCCTCTAACCTGTTATTCAATCACCCTCTAACCTGTTCCTCCATCACCCTCTAACCTGTTCTTCAATTACCCTCTATCCTCTCCTTCAATCACCCTCTAACCTGTTCTTGAATCACTCTCTATCCTGTTCTTCAATCACCCTCTAACCTGTTCTTCAATCACCCTCTAACCTGTTCTTCAATCACCTTCTAACCTGATCTTCAATCACCCTCTAACCTGTTCTTCAATCACACTCTAACCTGTTCTTCAATCACCCTCCAACCTGTTCTTCAATCACCCTCTAACCTGTCCCTCAATCACCCTCTAACCTGTCCTTCAATCAACCTCTAACCTGGTCTTCATTCACCCTCTAACCTGTCCTTCAATCACCCTCTAACCTGTCCCTCAATCACCCTCTAACCTATTCTTCAATTACCCTCTAACCTGGCCCTCAATCACCCTCTAACGTGTTCTTTAATCACCCTCTAACTTGTTCTTCAATCACCCTCTAACCTGTCCCTCAATCACCCTCCAACCTGTTCTTCAATCACCCTCTAACCTGTTCTTCAATAACTCTCTATCCTGTTCTTCAATCACCCTCTAACCTCTTCTTCAATCACCCTCTAACCTGTTCTTGAATCAGCCTCGAACCTGTCCTTCAATCACCCTCTAACCTGTTCTTCAATCACCTTCTAACCTGTCGTTCAACCACCCTCGAACCTGCCCCTCAATCACCCTCTAATCTGTTCTTCAATCACCCTCTAACCTGTTATTCAATCACCCTCTAACCTGTTCCTCCATCATGCTCTAACCTGTTCTTCAATCACCCTCTAATCTGTTCCTCAATCACCCTCTAACCTGTTCTTCAATCGCCCTCTAACCTGTTCTTCAATCACCCTCTAACCTGTTCTTCAATCACCCTCTAACCTGTCCTTCAATCACTCTCTAACCTGTTCTTCAATCACCCTCCAACCTGTCCCTCAGTCACCCTCTAACCTGTCCCTCAATCACCCTCTAACCTGTTCTTGAATCAGCCTCTAACCTGTCCCTCAATCACCCTCCAATCTGTTCTTCAATCACCCTCGAACCTGTCCCTCAATCACCCTCTAACCTGTCCTTCAATCACCCTCTAACCTGTTCTTCATTCACCCTCTAACCTGTCCTTCAATCACCCTCTAACCTGACCCTCAATCACCCTCTAACCTATTATTCTATTACCCTCTCACCTGGCCCTCAATAACCGTCTAACCTATCCTTCAATCACCCTCTAATCTGTTCTTCAATCACCCTCTAACCTGTCCTTCAATCACTCTCTAACCTGTTCTTCAATCACCCTGCATCCTGTCCCTCAATCACCCTCTAACCTGTTCTTCAATCACCCTCTGACCTGTTCTTCAATCACCCTCTAATCTTTTTCTTCAATCACCCTCTCACCTGTTCTTCAATCAACATCTAACCTGTTCTTCAATCACCCTCTAACCTGTCCCTCAATCTCCCTCTAGCCTGTTCTTCAATCACCCTCTATCCTGTTCTTCAATCACCCTCTAACCTGTTCTTCAATCACTCTCTATCCTGTTCTTCAATCACCCTCTAACCTGCCCTTCAATCACCCTCTAACCTGTTCTTCAATCACCCTCTAACCTGTCCCCCAGTCACCCTATAACCTGTCCCTCAATGACACTCTAACCTTTTCTTCAGTCACCCTCTAACCTGTCCCTCAATCACCCTCCATCCTGTTCTTCAATCACCCTCTAACCTGGTATTCAATAACCCTCTAACCTGTCCCTCAATCACCCGCTAACCTGATCTTCAATCACCCGCTAACCTGTTCCTCAATCACCCTCTAAACTGTCCCTCAATCACCCTCTAACCTGTTCTTCAATCACCCTCTAACCTGTTCTTCAATCACCCTTTAACCTGTTCTTCAATCACCCTCTAACCTGTTCTTCAATCACCCTCTAACCTGTCCCTCAAACACCCTCCAACCTGTTCTTCAATCACCCTCTAACCTGTCCCTCAATCACCCTCTAACCTGTTCTTCAATCACCCTCGAACCTGTTCTTCAATCACCCTCTAACCTGTTCTTCAATCACCCTCTAACCTGTTCTTCAATCACCCTCTAACCTGTTCTTCAATCACCCTCTAACCTGTTCCTCAATCACCCTCTAACCTGTTCTTTAATCACCCTCTAACCTGTTCTTCAATTACCCTCTATCCTCTCCTTTAATCACCCTCTAACCTGTTATTGAATCACTCTCTATCCTGTTCTTCAATCACCCTCTAACCTGTCCTTCAATCAATCTCTAACCTGTTCTTCAATCACCCTGAAACCTGTCCCTCAATCACCCTCTAAGCTGTTCTTCAATCACCCTGTAACCTGTTGTACAATCACCCTCTAAACTTTTTCTTCAATCACCCTCTAACCTGTTCTTCAATCAACATCTAACCTGTTCTTCAATCACCCTCTAACCTGTCCCTCAATCTCACTCTAGCCTGTTCATCAATCACCCTCTAACCTGTCCCTCAATCACCCTCTAACCTGTTCTTCAATCTCCCTCTAACCTGTTCTTCAATCACCCTCTAACCTGTCCTTCAATCACCCTCTAACCTGTCCCTCAATCACCCTCTAACCTGTTCTTCAATCACCCGCTAACCTGTTCTTCAATAAACCATCTAACCTGTCCTTCAATCACCCTCTAAGCTGTTCTTCAATCACCCTCTAACCTGTCCCTCAATCACCCTCTAACCTGTTCTTCAATCACCCTCTAACCTGTTCTTCAATCACCCTCTAACCTGTTCTTCAATCACCCACTAACCTGTCCCTCAGTCACCCTATAACCTGTGCCTCAATCACACTCTAACCTTTTCTTCAGTCACCCTCTAACCTGTCCCTCAATCACCCTCCAATCAGTTCTTCAATCACCCTCTAACCTGTCCTTCAATAACCCTCTAACCTGTCCCTCAATCACCCTGTAACCTGTTCTTCAATCACCCTCTAACCTTTCCCTCAATCACCCTCTAACCTGTTCTTCAATCACGCGCTAACCTATCCACCAATCACCCGCTAACCTGATCTTCAATCACCTGCTAACCTGTTCCTCAATCACCCTCTAAACTGTCCCTCAATCACCCTCTAACCTGTTCTTCAATCACCCTCTAACCTGTTCTTCAATCACCCTCTAACCTGTTCTTCAATCACCCTCTAACCTGTTCTTCAATCACCCTCTAACCTGTCCCTCAATCACCCTCCAAACTGTCCCTCAATCACCCTCTAACCTGTTCTTCAATCACCCTCTAACCTGTTCTTCAATCACCCTCTAACCTGTTCTTCAATCACCCTCTAACCTGTTCTTCAATCACCCTCTAACCTGTCCCTCAATCACCCTCCAACCTGTTCTTCAATCACCCTCTAACCTGTTCTTCAATCACCCTCTAACCTGTTCTTGAATCAGCCTCTATCCTGTTATTCAATCACCCTCTAACCTGTTATTCAATCACCCTCTAACCTGTCCCTCAATCACCCTCTAACCTGTCCCTCAATCACCCTCTAACGTGTTGTTCAATCACCCGCTAACCTGTTCTTCAATCACCCTCGAACCTGTTCTTCAATAACTCTCTATCCTGTTCTTCAATCACCCTCTAACCTCTTCTTCAATCAGCCTCTAACCTGTTCTTGAATCAGCCTCGAACCTGTCCTTCAATCACCCTCTAACCTGTTCTTCAATCACCTTCTAACCTGTCCTTCAATCACCCTCTAACCTGCCCCTCAATCACCCTCTAACCTGTTCGTCAATCACACTCTAACCTGTTCTTCAATCACCCTCTAATCTGTTCCTCAATCACCCTCTAACCTGTTCTTCAATTACCCTCTATCCTCTCCTTTAATCACCCTCGAACCTGTTATTGAATCACTCTCTATCCTGTTCTTCAATCACCCTCTAACCTGTCCTTCAATCAACCTCTAACCTGTTCTTCAATCACCCTGAAACCTGTCCCTCAATCACCCTCTAACCTGTTCTTCAATCACCCTGTAACCTGTTCTACAATCACCCTCTAAACTTTTTCTTCAATCACCCTCTAACCTGTTCTTCAATCAACATCTAACCTGTTCTTCAATCAACCTCTAACCTGTCCCTCAATCTCACTCTAGCCTGTTCATCAATCACCCTCTATCCTGTTATTCAATCACCCTCTAACCTGTTATTCAATCGCCCTCTAACTTGTCCCTCAATCACCCTCTAACCTGTCCCTCAATCAACCTCTAACGTGTTCTTCAATCACCCGCTAACCTGTTCTTCAATCACCCTCTAAACTGTTCTTCAATAACTCTCTATCCTGTTCTTCAATCACCCTCTAACCTCTTCTTCAATCAGCCTCTAACCTGTTCTTGAATCATCCTCGAACCTGTCCTTCAATCACCCTCTAACCTGTTATTCAATCACCCTCTAACCTGTCCCTCAATCACCCTCTAACCTGTCCCTCAATCACCCTCTAACGTGTTCTTCAATCACCCGCTAACCTGTTCTTCAATCACCCTCTAACCTGTTCTTCAATAACTCTCTATCCTGTTCTTCAATCACCCTCTAACCTCTTCTTCAATCAGCCTCTAACCTGTTCTAGAATCAGCCTCGAACCTGTCCTTCAATCACCCTCTAACCTGTTCTTCAATCACCTTCTAACCTGTCCTTCAATCACCCTCTAACCTGCCCCTCAATCACCCTCTAACCTGTTCTTCAATCACCCTCTAACCTGTTCTTCAATCACCCTCTAACCTGTTCCTCAATCACACTCTAACCTGTTCTTCAATCACCCTCTAATCTGTTCCTCAATCACCCTCTAACCTGTTCTTCAATTACCCTCTATCCTCTCCTTTAATCACCCTCTAACCTGTCCTTCAATCAACCTCTATCCTGTTATTCAATCACTCTCTATCCTGTTCTTCAATCACCCTCTAACCTGTTCTTCAATCACCCTCTAACCTGTCCTTCAATCACCCTCTAAGCTGTTCTTCAATCACCCTCTAACCTGTCCCTCAATCACCCTCTAACCTGTTCTTCAATCTCCCTCTAACCTGTTCTTCAATCACCCTCTAACCTGTCCTTCAATCACCCTCTAACCTGTCCCTCAATCACCCTCTAACCTGTTCTTCAATCACCCTCTAACCTGTTCTTCAATCACCCTCTAACCTGCTCTTCAATCACACACTAACCTGTCCCTCAGTCACCCTATAACCTGTGCCTCAATCACACTCTAACCTTTTATTCAGTCACCCTCTAACCTGTCCCTCAATCACCCTCCAATCAGTTCTTCAATCACCCTCTAACCTGTCCTTCAATAACCCTCTAACCTGTCCCTCAATCACCCTGTAACCTGTTCTTCAATCACCCTCTAACCTTTCCCTCAATCAACCTCTAACCTGTTCTTCAATCACGCTCTAACCTATCCCCCAATCACCCGCTAATCTGATCTTCAATCATCTGCTAACCTGTTCCTCAATCACCCTCTAAACTGTCCCTCAATCAACCTCTAACCTGTCCCTCAATCACCCTCTAACGTGTTCTTCAATCACCCGCTAACCTGTTCTTCAATAACTCTCTATCCTGTTCTTCAATCACCCTCTAACCTCTTCTTCAATCAGCCTCTAACCTGTTCTTGAATCAGCCTCGAACCTGTCCTTCAATCACCCTCTAACCTGTTCTTCAATCACCTTCTAACCTGTCCTTCAATCACCCTCTAACCTGCCCCTCAATCACCCTCTAACCTGTTCTTCAATCACCCTCTAACCTGTTCTTCAATCACCCTCTAACCTGTTCTTCAATCACCCTCTAACCTGTTCCTCAATCACACTCTAACCTGTTCTTCAATCACCCTCTAATCTGTTCCTCAATCACCCTCTAACCTGTTCTTCAATTACCCTCTATCCTCTCCTTTAATCACCCTCTAACCTGTTATTGAATCACTCTCTATCCTGTTCTTCAATCACCCTCTAACCTGTCCTTCAATCAACCTCTAACCTGTTCTTCAATCACCCTGAAACCTGTCCCTCAATCACCCTCTAACCTGTTCTTCAATCACCCTGTAACCTGTTCTACAATCACCCTCTAAACTTTTTCTTCAATCACCCTCTAACCTGTTCTTCAATCAACATCTAACCTGTTCTTCAATCACCCTCTAACCTGTCCCTCAATCTCACTCTAACCTGTTCTTCAATCTCCCTCTAACCTGTTCTTCAATCACCCTCTAACCTGTCCTTCAATCACCCTCTAACCTGTCCCTCAATCACCCTCTAACCTGTTCTTCAATCACCCTCTAACCTGTTCTTCAATCACCCTCTAACCTGCTCTTCAATCACACACTAACCTGTCCCTCAGTCACCCTATAACCTGTGCCTCAATCACACTCTAACCTTTTATTCAGTCACCCTCTAACCTGTCCCTCAATCACCCTCCAATCAGTTCTTCAATCACCTTCTAACCTGTCCTTCAATAACCCTCTAACCTGTCCCTCAATCACCCTGTAACCTGTTCTTCAATCACTCTCTATCCTGTTCTTCAATCACCCTCTAACCTGTTCTTCAATCACCCTCTAACCTGTCCTTCAATCACCCTCTAAGCTGTTCTTCAATCACCCTCTAACCTGTCCCTCAATCACCCTCTAACCTGTTCTTCAATCTCCCTCTAACCTGTTCTTCAATCACCCTCTAACCTGTCCTTCAATCACCCTCTAACCTGTCCCTCAATCACCCTCTAACCTGTTCTTCAATCACCCTCTAACCTGTTCTTCAATCACCCTCTAACCTGCTCTTCAATCACACACTAACCTGTCCCTCAGTCACCCTATAACCTGTGCCTCAATCACACTCTAACCTTTTATTCAGTCACCCTCTAACCTGTCCCTCAATCACCCTCCAATCAGTTCTTCAATCACCCTCTAACCTGTCCTTCAATAACCCTCTAACCTGTCCCTCAATCACCCTGTAACCTGTTCTTCAATCACCCTCTAACCTTTCCCTCAATCAACCTCTAACCTGTTCTTCAATCACGCTCTAACCTATCCCCCAATCACCCGCTAATCTGATCTTCAATCATCTGCTAACCTGTTCCTCAATCACCCTCTAACCTGTCCCTCAATCACCCTCTAACCTGTCCCTCAATCACCCTCTAACGTGTTCTTCAATCACCCGCTAACCTGTTCTTCAATCACCCTCTAACCTGTTCTTCAATAACTCTCTATCCTGTTCTTCAATCACCCTCTAACCTCTTCTTCAATCAGCCTCTAACCTGTTCTTGAATCAGCCTCGAACCTGTCCTTCAATCACCCTCTAACCTGTTCTTCAATCACCTTCTAACCTGTCCTTCAATCACCCTCTAACCTGCCCCTCAATCACCCTCTAACCTGTTCTTCAATCACCCTCTAACCTGTTCTTCAATCACCCTCTAACCTGTTCCTCAATCACACTCTAACCTGTTCTTCAATCACCCTCTAATCTGTTCCTCAATCACCCTCTAACCTGTTCTTCAATTACCCTCTATCCTCTCCTTTAATCACCCTCTAACCTGTTATTGAATCACTCTCTATCCTGTTCTTCAATCACCCTCTAACCTGTCCTTCAATCAACCTCTAACCTGTTCTTCAATCACCCTGAAACCTGTCCCTCAATCACCCTCTAACCTGTTCTTCAATCACCCTGTAACCTGTTCTACAATCACCCTCTAAACTTTTTCTTCAATCACCCTCTAACCTGTTCTTCAATCAACAACTAACCTGTTCTTCAATCAACCTCTAACCTGTCCCTCAATCTCACTCTAGCCTGTTCATCAATCACCCTCTATCCTGTTATTCAATCAACCTCTAACCTGTTATTCAATCGCCCTCTAACCTGTCCCTCAATCACCCTCTAACCTGTCCCTCAATCAACCTCTAACGTGTTCTTCAATCACCCGCTAACCTGTTCTTCAATCACCCTCTAACCTGTTCTTCAATAACTCTCTATCCTGTTCTTCAATCACCCTCTAACCTCTTCTTCAATCAGCCTCTAACCTGTTCTTGAATCAGCCTCGAACCTGTCCTTCAATCACCCTCTAACCTGTTATTCAATCACCCTCTAACCTGTCCCTCAATCACCCTCTAACCTGTCCCTCAATCACCCTCTAACGTGTTCTTCAATCACCCGCTAACCTGTTCTTCAATCACCCTCTAACCTGTTCTTCAATAACTCTCTAACCTGTTCTTCAATCACCCTCTAACCTCTTCTTCAATCAGCCTCTAACCTGTTCTTGAATCAGCCTCGAACCTGTCCTTCAATCACCCTCTAACCTGTTCTTCAATCACCTTCTAACCTGTCCTTCAATCACCCTCTAACCTGCCCCTCAATCACCCTCTAACCTGTTCTTCAATCACCCTCTAACCTGTTCTTCAATCACCCTCTAACCTGTTCCTCAATCACACTCTAACCTGTTCTTCAATCACCCTCTAATCTGTTCCTCAATCACCCTCTAACCTGTTCTTCAATTACCCTCTATCCTCTCCTTTAATCACCTTCTAACCTGTTATTGAATCACTCTCTATCCTGTTCTTCAATCACCCTCTAACCTGTCCTTCAATCAACCTCTAACCTGTTCTTCAATCACCCTGAAACCTGTCCCTCAATCACCCTCTAACCTGTTCTTCAATCACCCTGTAACCTGTTCTACAATCACCCTCTAAACTTTTTCTTCAATCACCCTCTAACCTGTTCTTCAATCAACATCTAACCTGTTCTTCAATCACCCTCTAACCTGTCCCTCAATCTCACTCCAGCCTGTTCATCAATCACCCTCTATCCTGTTATTCAATCACCCTCTAACCTGTTATTCAATCGCCCTCTAACCTGTCCCTCAATCACCCTCTAACCTGTCCCTCAATCAACCTCTAACCTGTTCTTCAATCACTCTCTATCCTGTTCTTCAATCACCCTCTAACCTGTTCTTCAATCACCCTCTAACCTGTCCTTCAATCACCCTCTAAGCTGTTCTTCAATCACCCTCTAACCTGTCCCTCAATCACCCTCTAACCTGTCCTTCAATCACCCTCTAACCTGTCCCTCAATCACCCTCTAACCTGTTCTTCAATCACCCTCTAACCTGTTCTTCAATCACCCTCTAACCTGCTCTTCAATCACACACTAACCTGTCCCTCAGTCACCCTATAACCTGTGCCTCAATCACACTCTAACCTTTTATTCAGTCACCCTCTAACCTGTCCCTCAATCACCCTCCAATCAGTTCTTCAATCACCCTCTAACCTGTCCTTCAATAACCCTCTAACCTGTCCCTCAATCACCCTGTAACCTGTTCTTCAATCACCCTCTAACCTTTCCCTCAATCAACCTCTAACCTGTTCTTCAATCACGCTCTAACCTATCCCCCAATCACCCGCTAATCTGATCTTCAATCATCTGCTAACCTGTTCCTCAATCACCCTCTAAACTGTCCCTCAATCACCCTCTAACCTGTCCCTCAATCACCCTCTAACGTGTTCTTCAATCACCCGCTAACCTGTTCTTCAATCACCCTCTAACCTGTTCTTCAATAACTCTCTATCCTGTTCTTCAATCACCCTCTAACCTCTTCTTCAATCAGCCTCTAACCTGTTCTTGAATCAGCCTCGAACCTGTCCTTCAATCACCCTCTAACCTGTTCTTCAATCACCTTCTAACCTGTCCTTCAATCACCCTCTAACCTGCCCCTCAATCACCCTTTAACCTGTTCTTCAATCACCCTCTAACCTGTTCTTCAATCACCCTCTAACCTGTTCCTCAATCACACTCTAACCTTTTATTCAGTCACCCTCTAACCTGTCCCTCAATCACCCTGTAACCTGTTCTTCAATCACTCTCTATCCTGTTCTTCAATCACCCTCTAACCTGTTCTTCAATCACCCTCTAACCTGTCCTTCAATCACCCTCTAAGCTGTTCTTCAATCACCCTCTAACCTGTCCCTCAATCACCCTCTAACCTGTTCTTCAATCTCCCTCTAACCTGTTCTTCAATCACCCTCTAACCTGTCCTTCAATCACCCTCTAACCTGTCCCTCAATCACCCTCTAACCTGTTCTTCAATCACCCTCTAACCTGTTCTTCAATCACCCTCTAACCTGCTCTTCAATCACACACTAACCTGTCCCTCAGTCACCCTATAACCTGTGCCTCAATCACACTCTAACCTTTTATTCAGTCACCCTCTAACCTGTCCCTCAATCACCCTCCAATCAGTTCTTCAATCACCCTCTAACCTGTCCTTCAATAACCCTCTAACCTGTCCCTCAATCACCCTGTAACCTGTTCTTCAATCACCCTCTAACCTTTCCCTCAATCAACCTCTAACCTGTTCTTCAATCACGCTCTAACCTATCCCCCAATCACCCGCTAATCTGATCTTCAATCATCTGCTAACCTGTTCCTCAATCACCCTCTAACCTGTCCCTCAATCACCCTCTAACCTGTCCCTCAATCACCCTCTAACGTGTTCTTCAATCACCCGCTAACCTGTTCTTCAATCACCCTCTAACCTGTTCTTCAATAACTCTCTATCCTGTTCTTCAATCACCCTCTAACCTCTTCTTCAATCAGCCTCTAACCTGTTCTTGAATCAGCCTCGAACCTGTCCTTCAATCACCCTCTAACCTGTTCTTCAATCACCTTCTAACCTGTCATTCAATCACCCTCTAACCTGCCCCTCAATCACCCTCTAACCTGTTCTTCAATCACCCTCTAACCTGTTCTTCAATCACCCTCTAACCTGTTCCTCAATCACACTCTAACCTGTTCTTCAATCACCCTCTAATCTGTTCCTCAATCACCCTCTAACCTGTTCTTCAATTACCCTCTATCCTCTCCTTTAATCACCCTCTAACCTGTTATTGAATCACTCTCTATCCTGTTCTTCAATCACCCTCTAACCTGTCCTTCAATCAACCTCTAAGCTGTTCTTCAATAACCCTGAAACCTGTCCCTCAATCACCCTCTAACCTGTTCTTCAATCACCCTGTAACCTGTTCTACAATCACCCTCTAAACTTTTTCTTCAATCACCCTCTAACCTGTTCTTCAATCAACATCTAACCTGTTCTTCAATCACCCTCTAACCTGTCCCTCAATCTCACTCTAGCCTGTTCATCAATCACCCTCTATCCTGTTATTCAATCACCCTCTAACCTGTTATTCAATCGCCCTCCAACCTGTCCCTCAATCACCCTCTAACCTGTCCCTCAATCAACCTCTAACCTGTTCTTCAATCACTCTCTATCCTGTTCTTCAATCACCCTCTAACCTGTTCTTCAATCACCCTCTAACCTGTCCTTCAATCACCCTCTAAGCTGTTCTTCAATCACCCTCTAACCTGTCCCTCAATCACCCTCTAACCTGTTCTTCAATCTCCCTCTAACCTGTTCTTCAATCACCCTCTAACCTGTCCTTCAATCACCCTCTAACCTGTCCCTCAATCACCCTCTAACCTGTTCTTCAATCACTCTCTAACCTGTTTTCAATCACCCTCTAACCTGCTCTTCAATCACACACTAACCTGTCCCTCAGTCACCCTATAACCTGTGCCTCAATCACACTCTAACCTTTTATTCAGTCACCCTCTAACCTGTCCCTCAATCACCCTCCAATCAGTTCTTCAATCACCCTCTAACCTGTCCTTCAATAACCCTCTAACCTGTCCCTCAATCACCCTGTAACCTGTTCTTCAATCACCCTCTAACCTTTCCCTCAATCAACGTCTAACCTGTTCTTCAATCACGCTCTAACCTATCCCCCAATCACCCGCTAATCTGATCTTCAATCATCTGCTAACCTGTTCCACAATCACCCTCTAAACTGTCCCTCAATCACCCTCTAACCTGTTCTTCAATCACCCTCTAACCTGTTCTTCAATCACCCTCTAACCTGTTCTTCAATCACCCTCTAACCTGTTCTTCAATCACCCTCTACCTGTCCCTCAATCACCCTCCAAACTGTTCATCAATCACCCTCTAACCTGTTCTTCAATCACCCTCTCACCTGTTCTTCAATCACCCTCTAACCTGTTCCTCAATCACCCTCTAACCTGTTCTTTAATCACCCTCTAACCTGTTCTTCAATCACCCTCTAACCTGTTCTTTAATCACCCTCTAACCTATTCTTCAATTACACTCTAACCTATTCTTCAATCACCCTCTAACCTGTTCTTCAATCACCCTCTAACCTGTTCTTCAATCACCCTCTAACCTGTTCTTCAATCACCCTCTAACCTGTCCCTCAGTCACCCTATAACCTGTCCCTCAATCACACTCTAACCTGTTCTTCAATCACCCTCGTACCTGTTCTTCAATCACCCTCTAACCTGTTCTTCAATCACCCTCGTACCTGTTCTTCAATCACCCTCTAACCTGTCCCTCAATCACACTCCAACCTGTTCTTCAATCACCCTCTAACCTGTCCCTCAATCACCCTCTAACCTGTCCTTCAATCACCCTCTAACCTGTTCTTCAATCACCCTGCAACCTGTCCCTCAATCACCCACTAACGAGTTCTTCAATCACCCTCTAACCTGTTCTTCAATCACCCTCTAACCTGTCCTTCAATCACCCTCTAACCTGTTCTTCAATCACCCTCTAACCTGTCCCTCAGTCACCCTCTAACCTGTCCCTCAATCACCCTCTAACGTGTTCTTCAATCACCCTCTAACCTGTTATTGAATCACTCTCTATCCTGTTCTTCAATCACCCTCTAACCTGTCCTTCAATCACCCTCTAACCTGTTTTTCAAACACCCTCTAACCTGTCCTTCAATCACCCTCTAACCTGTTCTTCAATCACCCTCTAACCTGTCCCTCAGTCACCCTCTAACCTGTCCCTCAATCACCCTCTAACCTGTTCTTGAATCAGCCTCTAACCTGTCCCTCAATCACCCTACAACCTGTTCTTCAATCACCCTCTAACCTGTCCCTCAATCACCCTCTAACCTGTCCTTCATTCACCCTCTAACCTGTCCCTCAATCACCCTCTAACCTATTCTTCCATTACCCTCTAACCTGGCCCTCAATAACTGTCTAACCTATCCTTCAATCACCCTCTAATATGTTCTTCAATCAGCCTCTAACCTGTCCTTCAATCAACCTCTAACCTGTTCTTCAATCACCCTGCAACCTGTCCCTCAATCACCCTCTAACCTGTTCTTCAATTACCCTCTATCCTCTCCTTCAATCACCCTCTAACCTGTTCTTGAATCACTCTCTATCCTGTTCTTCAATCACCCTCTAACCTGTCCTTCAATCACCCTCTAACCTGTTCTTCAAACACCCTCTAACCTGTCCTTCAATCACCCTCTAACCTGTCCTTCAATCACCCTACAACCTGTTCTTCAATCACCCTCTAACCTGTCCCTCAATCACCCTCTAACCTGTCCTTCATTCACCCTCTAACCTGTTCCTCATTCACCCTCTAACCTGTCCTTCAATCACCCTCTAACCTGTCCCTCAATCACCGTCTAACCTATTCGTCAATTACCCTCTAATCTGGCCCTCAATAACCGTCTAACCTATCCTTCAATTACCCACTAATCTGTTCTTCAATCACCCTCTAACCTGTCCTTCAATCAACCTCTAACCTGTTCTTCAATCACCCTGAAACCTGTCCCTCAATCACCCTCTAACCTGTTCTTCAATCACCCTTTAACCTGTCCTTCAATAACCCTCTAACCTGTCCCTCAATCACCCTGTAACCTGTTTTTAATCACCCTCTAACCTTTCCCTCAATCACCCTCTAACCTGTTCTTCAAACACGCTCTAACCTATCCCCCAATCACCCTCCAACCTGTTCTTCAATCACCCTCTAACCTGTTCTTCAATCACCCTCTAACCTGTTCTTCAATCACCCTCTAACCTGTTCCTCAATCACCCTCTAACCTGTTCTTTAATCACCCTCTAACCTGTTCTTCAATCACCCTCTAACCTGTTCTTTAATCACCCTCTAACCTATTCTTCAATTACACTCTAACCTATGCTTCAATCACCCTCTAACCTGTTCTTCAATCACCCTCTAACCTGTCCTTCAATCATCCTCTAGCCTGTTCTTCAATCACCCTCTAACCTGTCCCTCAGTCACCCTATAACCTGTCCCTCAATCACCCTCTAACCTGTTCTTCAATCACCCTCGTACCTGTTCTTCAATCACCCTCTAACCTGTTCTTCAATCACCCTCGTACCAGTTCTTCAATCACCCTCTAACCTGTCCCTCAATCACCCTCCAACCTGTTCTTCAATCACCCTCTAACCTGTCCCTCAATCACGCTCTAACCTGTCCTTCAATCACCCTCTAACCTGTTCTTCAATCACCCTGCAACCTGTCCCTCAATCACCCTCTAACGTGTTCTTCAATCACCCTCTAACCTGTTCTTCAATCACCCTCTAACCTGTCCTTCAATCACCCTCTAACCTGTTCTTCAATCACCCTCTAACCTTTCCCTCAGTCACCCTCTAACCTGTCCCTCAATCACCCTCTAACGTGTTCTTCAATCACCCGCTAACCTGTTCTTCAATCACCCTCTAACCTGTTCTTCAATCACCCTCTAACCTGTCCCTCAATCACCCTCTGACCTGTTCTTCAATCACCCTCTAACCTGTTCTTCAATAACTCTCTATCCTGTTCTTCAATCACCCTCTAACCTGCCCCTCAATCACCCTCTAACCTGTTCTTCAATCACCCTCTAACCTGTTCTTCAATCACCCTCTAACCTGTTCCTCAATCACACTCTAACCTGTTCTTCAATCACCCTCTAATCTGTTCCTCAATCACCCTCTAACCTGTTCTTCAATTACCCTCTATCCTCTCCTTCAATCACCCTCTAACCTGTTATTGAATCACTCTCTATCCTGTTCTTCAATCACCCTCTAACCTGTCCTTCAATCAACCTCTAACCTGTTCTTCAATCACCCTGAAACCTGTCCCTCAATCACCCTCTAACCTGTTCTTCAATCACCCTGTAACCTGTTCTACAATCATCCTCTAACCTTTTTCTTCAATCACCCTCTAACCTGTTCTTCAATCAACATCTAACCTGTTTTTCAATCACCCTCTAACCTGTCCCTCAATCTCACTTTAGCCTGTTCATCAATCACCCTCTATCCTGTTATTCAATCACCCTCTAACCTGTTATTCAATCACCCTCTAACCTGTCCCTCAATCACCCTCTAACCTGTCCCTCAATCAACCTCTAACCTGTTCTTCAATCACCCTCTAACCTGTCCCTCAGTCACCCTATAACCTGTCACTCAATCACACTCTAACCTGTTCTTCAATCACCCTCGTACCTGTTCTTCAATCACCCTCTAACCTGTTCTTCAATCACCCTCGTACCTGTTCTTCAATTACACTCTAACCTATGCTTCAATCACCCTCTAACCTGTTCTTCAATCACCCTCTAACCTGTCCTTCAATCACCCTCTAACCTGTTCTTCAATCACCCTCTAACCTGTCCCTCAGTCACCCTATAACCTGTCACTCAATCACACTCTAACCTGTTCTTCAATCACCCTCGTACCTGTTCTTCAATCACCCTCTAACCTGTTCTTCAATCACCCTCGTACCTCTTCTTCAATCACCCTCTAACCTGTCCCTCAATCACCCTCCAACCTGTTCTTCAATCACCCTCGAACCTGTCCCTCAATCACCCTCTAACCTGTCCTTCAATCACCCTCTAACCTGTTCTTCAATCACCCTGCAACCTGTCCTTCAATCACCCTCTAACGTGTTCTTCAATCACCCTCTAACCTGTTCTTCAATCACCCTCTAACCTGTCCTTCAATCACCCTCTAACCTGTCCTTCAATCACCCTCTAACCTGTCCCTCAGTCACCCTCTAACCTGTCCCTCAATCACCCTCTAACGTGTTCTTCAATCACCCGCTAACCTGTTCTTCAATCACCCTCTAACCTGTTCTTCAATCACCCTCTAACCTGTCCCTCAATCACCCTCTGACCTGTTCTTCAATCACCCTCTAACCTGTTCTTCAATAACTCTCTATTCTGTTCTTCAATCACCTTGTAACCTCTTCTTCAATCACCCTCTAACCTGTTCTTGAATCAGCCTCGAACCTGTCCTTCAATTACCCTCTAACCTGTTCTTCAATCACCTTCTAACCTGTCCTTCAATCACCCTCTAACCTGCCCCTCAATCACCCTCTAACCTGTTCTTCAATCACCCTCTAACCTGTTCTTCAATCACCCTCTAACCTGTTCCTCAATCACATTCTAACCTGTTCTTCAATCACCCTCTAATCTGTTCTTCAATAAACCATCTAACCTGTTCTTCAATCACCCTCTAACCTGTTCTTCAATCACCCACTAACCTGTCCCTCAGTCACCCTGTAACCTGTGCCTCAATCACACTCTAACCTTTTCTTCAGTCACCCTCTAACCTGTCCCTCAATCACCCTGTAACCTGATCTTCAATCACCTGCTAACCTGTTCCTCAATCACCCTCGAAACTGTCCCTCAATCACCCTCTAACCTGTTCTTCAATCACCCTCTAACCTGTTCTTCAATCACCCTCTAACCTGTTCTTCAATCACCCTCTAACCTGTTCTTCAATCACCCTCTAACCTGTCCCTCAATCACCCTCCAAACTGTTCTTCAATCACCCTCTAACCTGTTCTTCAATCACCCTCTAACCTGTTCTTCAATCACCCTCTAGCCTGTTCCACAATCACCCTCTAACCTGTTCTTTAATCACCCTCTAACCTGTTCTTCAATCACCCTCTAACCTGTTCTTTAATCACCCTCTAACCTATTCTTCAATTACACTCTAACCTATTCTTCAATCACCCTCTAACCTGTTCTTCAATCACCCTCTAACCTGTCCTTCAATCACCCTCTAACCTGTTCTTCAATCACCCTCTAACCTGTTCTTCAATCACCCTCGTACCTGTTCTTCAATCACCCTCTAACCTGTCCCTCAATCACCCTCCAACCTGTTCTTCAATCACCCTCTAACCTGTCCCTCAATCACCCTCTAACCTGTCCTTCAATCACCCTCTAACCTGTTCTTCAATCACCCTGCAACCTGTCACTCAATCACCCTCTAACGTGTTCTTCAATCACACTCTAACCTGTTCTTCAATAACCCTCTAACCTGTCCTTCAATCACCCTCTAACCTGTTCTTCAATCACCCTCTAACCTGTCCCTCAGTCACCCTCTAACCTGTCCCTCAATCACCCTTTAACGTGTTCTTCAATCACCCGCTAACCTGTTCTTCAATCACCCTCTAACCTGTTCTTCAATTACACTCTAACCTATGCTTCAATCACCCTCTAACCTGTTCTTCAATCATCCTCTAACCTGTCCTTCAATCACCCTCTAACCTCTTCTTCAATCACCCTCTAACCTGTTCTTGAATCAGCCTCGAACCTGTCCTTCAATCACCCTCTAACCTGTTCTTCAATCACCTTCTAACCTGTCCGTCAATCGCCCTCTAACCTGCCCCTCAATCGCCCTCTAACCTGTTCTTCAATCACCCTCTAACCTGTTCTTCAATCACCCTCTAACCTGTTCCTCAATCACACTCTAACCTGTCCTTCAATCACCCTCTAACCTGCCCCTCAATCACCCTCTAACCTGTTCTTCAATCACCCTCTAACCTGTTCTTCAATCACCCTCTAACCTGTTCCTCAATCACACTCTAACCTGTTCTTCAATCACCCTCTAATCTGTTCCTCAATCACCCTCTAACCTGTTCTTCAATTACCCTCTATCCTCTCCTTCAATCACCCTGTAACCTGTTATTGAATCACTCTCTATCCTGTTCTTCAATCACCCTCTAACCTGTCCTTCAATCAACCTCTAACCTGTTCTTCAATCACCCTGCAACCTGTCCCTCAATCACCCTCTGACCTGTTCTTCAATTACCCTCTATCCTCTCCTTCAATCACCCTCTAACCTGTTCTTGAATCACTCTCTATCCTGTTCTTCAATCACCCTCTAACCTGTCCTTCAATCACCCTCTAACCTGTTCTTCAAACACCCTCTAACCTGTCCTTCAATCACCCTCTAACCTGTCCTTCAATCACCCTACAACCTGTTCTTCAATCACCCTCTAACCTGTCCCTCAATCACCCTCTAACCTGTCCTTCATTCACCCTCTAACCTGTTCCTCATTCACCCTCTAACCTGTCCTTCAATCACCCTCTAACCTGTCCCTCAATCACCGTCTAACCTATTCGTCAATTACCCTCTAATCTGGCCCTCAATAACCGTCTAACCTATCCTTCAATTACCCACTAATCTGTTCTTCAATCACCCTCTAACCTGTCCTTCAATCAACCTCTAACCTGTTCTTCAATCACCCTGAAACCTGTCCCTCAATCACCCTCTAACCTGTTCTTCAATCACCCTTTAACCTGTCCTTCAATAACCCTCTAACCTGTCCCTCAATCACCCTGTAACCTGTTTTTAATCACCCTCTAACCTTTCCCTCAATCACCCTCTAACCTGTTCTTCAAACACGCTCTAACCTATCCCCCAATCACCCTCCAACCTGTTCTTCAATCACCCTCTAACCTGTTCTTCAATCACCCTCTAACCTGTTCTTCAATCACCCTCTAACCTGTTCCTCAATCACCCTCTAACCTGTTCTTTAATCACCCTCTAACCTGTTCTTCAATCACCCTCTAACCTGTTCTTTAATCACCCTCTAACCTATTCTTCAATTACACTCTAACCTATGCTTCAATCACCCTCTAACCTGTTCTTCAATCACCCTCTAACCTGTCCTTCAATCATCCTCTAACCTGTTCTTCAATCACCCTCTAACCTGTCCCTCAGTCACCCTATAACCTGTCCCTCAATCACCCTCTAACCTGTTCTTCAATCACCCTCGTACCTGTTCTTCAATCACCCTCTAACCTGTTCTTCAATCACCCTCGTACCAGTTCTACAATCACCATCTAACCTGTCCCTCAATCACCCTCCAACCTGTTCTTCAATCACCCTCTAACCTGTCCCTCAATCACGCTCTAACCTGTCCTTCAATCACCCTCTAACCTGTTCTTCAATCACCCTGCAACCTGTCCCTCAATCACCCTCTAACGTGTTCTTCAATCACCCTCTAACCTGTTCTTCAATCACCCTCTAACCTGTCCTTCAATCACCCTCTAACCTGTTCTTCAATCACCCTCTAACCTTTCCCTCAGTCACCCTCTAACCTGTCCCTCAATCACCCTCTAACGTGTTCTTCAATCACCCGCTAACCTGTTCTTCAATCACCCTCTAACCTGTTCTTCAATCACCCTCTAACCTGTCCCTCAATCACCCTCTGACCTGTTCTTCAATCACCCTCTAACCTGTTCTTCAATAACTCTCTATCCTGTTCTTCAATCACCCTCTAACCTGCCCCTCAATCACCCTCTAACCTGTTCTTCAATCACCCTCTAACCTGTTCTTCAATCACCCTCTAACCTGTTCCTCAATCACACTCTAACCTGTTCTTCAATCACCCTCTAATCTGTTCCTCAATCACCCTCTAACCTGTTCTTCAATTACCCTCTATCCTCTCCTTCAATCACCCTCTAACCTGTTATTGAATCACTATCTATCCTGTTCTTCAATCATCCTCTAACCTGTCCTTCAATCAACCTCTAACCTGTTCTTCAATTACCCTGAAACCTGTCCCTCAATCACCCTCTAACCTGTTCTTCAATCACCCTGTAACCTGTTCTACAATCATCCTCTAACCTTTTTCTTCAATCACCCTCTAACCTGTTCTTCAATCAACATCTAACCTGTTTTTCAATCACCCTCTAACCTGTCCCTCAATCTCACTTTAGCCTGTTCATCAATCACCCTCTATCCTGTTATTCAATCACCCTCTAACCTGTTATTCAATCACCCTCTAACCTGTCCCTCAATCACCCTCTAACCTGTCCCTCAATCAACCTCTAACCTGTTCTTCAATCACTCTCTATCCTGTTCTTCAATCACCCTCTAACCTGTTCTTCAATCACCCTCTAACCTATTCTTCAATTACACTCTAACCTATGCTTCAATCACCCTCTAACCTGTTCTTCAATCACCCTCTAACCTGTCCTTCAATCACCCTCTAACCTGTTCTTCAATCACCCTCTAACCTGTCCCTCAGTCACCCTATAACCTGTCACTCAATCACACTCTAACCTGTTCTTCAATCACCCTCGTACCTGTTCTTCAATCACCCTCTAACCTGTTCTTCAATCACCCTCGTACCTGTTCTTCAATCACCCTCTAACCTGTCCCTCAATCACCCTCCAACCTGTTCTTCAATCACCCTCGAACCTGTCCCTCAATCACCCTCTAACCTGTCCTTCAATCACCCTCTAACCTGTTCTTCAATCACCCTGCAACCTGTCCTTCAATCACCCTCTAACGTGTTCTTCAATCACCCTCTAACCTGTTCTTCAATCACCCTCTAACCTGTCCTTCAATCACCCTCTAACCTGTCCTTCAATCACCCTCTAACCTGTCCCTCAGTCACCCTCTAACCTGTCCCTCAATCACCCTCTAATGTGTTCTTCAATCACCCGCTAACCTGTTCTTCAATCACCCTCTAACCTGTTCTTCAATCACCCTCTAACCTGTCCCTCAATCACCCTCTGACCTGTTCTTCAATCACCCTCTAACCTGTTCTTCAATAACTCTCTATTCTGTTCTTCAATCACCCTGTAACCTCTTCTTCAATCACCCTCTAACCTGTTCTTGAATCAGCCTCGAACCTGTCCTTCAATTACCCTCTAACCTGTTCTTCAATCACCTTCTAACCTGTCCTTCAATCACCCTCTAACCTGCCCCTCAATCACCCTCTAACCTGTTCTTCAATCACCCTCTAACCTGTTCTTCAATCACCCTCTAACCTGTTCCTCAATCACATTCTAACCTGTTCTTCAATCACCCTCTAATCTGTTCTTCAATAAACCATCTAACCTGTTCTTCAATCACCCTCTAACCTGTTCTTCAATCACCCACTAACCTGTCCCTCAGTCACCCTGTAACCTGTGCCTCAATCACACTCTAACCTTTTCTTCAGTCACCCTCTAACCTGTCCCTCAATCACCCTGTAACCTGTTCTTCAATCACCCTCTAACCTTTCCCTCAATCACCCTCTAAACTGTTCTTCAATCACGCTCTAACCTATCCCCCAATCACCCGCTAACCTGATCTTCAATCACCTGCTAACCTGTTCCTCAATCACCCTCGAAACTGTCCCTCAATCACCCTCTAACCTGTTCTTCAATCACCCTCTAACCTGTTCTTCAATCACCCTCTAACCTGTTCTTCAATCACCCTCTAACCTGTTCTTCAATCACCCTCTAACCTGTTCTTTAATCACCCTCTAACCTGTTCTTCAATCACCCTCTAACCTGTTCTTTAATCACCCTCTAACCTATTCTTCAATTACACTCTAACCTATTCTTCAATCACCCTCTAACCTGTTCTTCAATCACCCTCTAACCTGTCCTTCAATCACCCTCTAACCTGTTCTTCAATCACCCTCTAACCTGTCCCTCAGTCACCCTATAAACTGTCCCTCAATCACACGCTAACCTGTTCTTCAATCACCCTCGTACCTGTTCTTCAATCACCCTCTAACCTGTTCTTCAATCACCCTCGTACCTGTTCTTCAATCACCCTCTAACCTGTCCCTCAATCACCCTCCAACCTGTTCTTCAATCACCCTCTAACCTGTCCCTCAATCACCCTCTAACCTGTCCTTCAATCACCCTCTAACCTGTTCTTCAATCACCCTCTAACCTGTCCCTCAATCACCCTCTGACCTGTTCTTCAATCACCCTCTAACCTGTTCTTCAATAACTCTCTATTCTGTTCTTCAATCACCCTGTAACCTCTTCTTCAATCACCCTCTAACCTGTTCTTGAATCAGCCTCGAACCTGTCCTTCAATTACCCTCTAACCTGTTCTTCAATCACCTTCTAACCTGTCCTTCAATCACCCTCTAACCTGCCCCTCAATCACCCTCTAACCTGTTCTTCAATCACCCTCTAACCTGTTCTTCAATCACCCTCTAACCTGTTCCTCAATCACATTCTAACCTGTTCTTCAATCACCCTCTAATCTGTTCTTCAATAAACCATCTAACCTGTTCTTCAATTACCCTCTAACCTGTTCTTCAATCACCCACTAACCTGTCCCTCAGTCACCCTGTAACCTGTGCCTCAATCACACTCTAACCTTTTCTTCAGTCACCCTCTAACCTGTCCCTCAATCACCCTGTAACCTGTTCTTCAATCACCCTCTAACCTTTCCCTCAATCACCCTCTAAACTGTTCTTCAATCACGCTCTAACCTATCCCCCAATCACCCGCTAACCTGATCTTCAATCACCTGCTAACCTGTTCCTCAATCACCCTCGAAACTGTCCCTCAATCACCCTCTAACCTGTTCTTCAATTACCCTCTAACCTGTTCTTCAATCACCCTCTAACCTGTTCTTCAATCACCCTCTAACCTGTTCTTCAATCACCCTCTAACCTGTTCTTTAATCACCCTCTAACCTGTTCTTCAATCACCCTCTAACCTGTTCTTTAATCACCCTCTAACCTATTCTTCAATTACACTCTAACCTATTCTTCAATCACCCTCTAACCTGTTCTTCAATAACCCTCTAACCTGTCCTTCAATCACCCTCTAACCTGTTCTTCAATCACCCTCTAACCTGTCCCTCAGTCACCCTATAAACTGTCCCTCAATCACACGCTAACCTGTTCTTCAATCACCCTCGTACCTGTTCTTCAATCACCCTCTAACCTGTTCTTCAATCACCCTCGTACCTGTTCTTCAATCACCCTCTAACCTGTCCCTCAATCACCCTCCAACCTGTTCTTCAATCACCCTCTAACCTGTCCCTCAATCACCCTCTAACCTGTCCTTCAATCACCCTCTAACCTGTTCTTCAATCACCCTGCAACCTGTCACTCAATCACCCTCTAACGTGTTCTTCAATCACACTCTAACCTGTTCTTCAATAACCCTCTAACCTGTCCTTCAATCACCCTCTAACCTGTTCTTCAATCACCCTCTAACCTGTCCCTCAGTCACCCTCTAACCTGTCCCTCAATCACCCTTTAACGTGTTCTTCAATCACCCGCTAACCTGTTCTTCAATCACCCTCTAACCTGTTCTTCAATTACACTCTAACCTATGCTTCAATCACCCTCTAACCTGTTCTTCAATCATCCTCTAACCTGTCCTTCAATCACCCTCTAACCTGTTCTTCAATCACCCTCTAACCTGTCCCTCAGTCACCCTATAACCTGTCCCTCAATCACACTCTACCCTGTTCTTCAATCACCCTCGTACCTGTTCTTCAATCACCCTCTAACCTGTTCTTCAATCACCCTCGTACCTGTTCTTCAATCACCCTCTAACCTGTCCCTCAATCACCCTCCAACCTGTTCTTCAATCACCCTCTAACCTGTCCCTCAATCACCCTCTAACCTGTCCTTCAATCAGCCTCTAACCTGTTCTTCAATCACCCTGCAACCTGTCCCTCAATCACCCTCTAACGTGTTCTTCAATCACCCTCTAACCTGTTCTTCAATCACCCTCTAACCTGTCCTTCAATCACCCTCTAACCTGTCCCTCAGTCACCCTCTAACCTGTCCCTCAATCACCCTCTAACGTGTTCTTCAATCACCCGCTAACCTGTTCTTCAATCACCCTCTAACCTGTTCTTCAATCACCCTCTAACCTGTCCCTCAATCACCCTCTGACCTGTTCTTCAATCACCCTCTAACCTGTTCTTCAATAACTCTCTATCCTGTTCTTCAATCACCCTCTAACCTCTTCTTCAATCACCCTCTAACCTGTTCTTGAATCAGCCTCGAACCTGTCCTTCAATCACCCTCTAACCTGTTCTTCAATCACCTTCTAACCTGTCCGTCAATCGCCCTCTAACCTGCCCCTCAATCGCCCTCTAACCTGTTCTTCAATCACCCTCTAACCTGTTCTTCAATCACCCTCTAACCTGTTCCTCAATCACACTCTAACCTGTCCTTCAATCACCCTCTAACCTGCCCCTCAATCACCCTCTAACCTGTTCTTCAATCACCCTCTAACCTGTTCTTCAATCACCCTCTAACCTGTTCCTCAATCACACTCTAACCTGTTCTTCAATCACCCTCTAATCTGTTCCTCAATCACCCTCTAACCTGTTCTTCAATTACCCTCTATCCTCTCCTTCAATCACCCTGTAACCTGTTATTGAATCACTCTCTATCCTGTTCTTCAATCACCCTCTAACCTGTCCTTCAATCAACCTCTAACCTGTTCTTCAATCACCCTGAAACCTGTCCCTCAATCACCCTCTAACCTGTTCTTCAATCACCCTCTAACCTGTCCTTCAATCAACCTCTAACCTGTTCTTCAATCACTCTGAAACCTGTCCCTCAATCACCCTCTAACCTGTTCTACAATCACCCTCTAACCTTTTTCTTCAATCACCCTCTAACCTGTCCCTCAATCTCACTTTAGCCTGTTCATCAATCACCCTCTATCCTGTTCTTCAATCACCCGCTAACCTGTTCTTCAATCACCCTCTAACCTGTCCCTCAATCACCCTCTGACCTGTTCTTCAATCACCCTCTAACCTGTTCTTCAATAACTCTCTATCCTGTTCTTCAATCACCCTCTAACCTCTTCTTCAATCACCCTCTAACCTGTTCTTGAATCAGCCTCGAACCTGTCCTTCAATCACCCTCTAACCTGTTCTTCAATCACCTTCTAACCTGTCCTTCAATCACCCTCTAACCTGCCCCTCAATCACCCTCTAACCTGTTCTTCAATCACCCTCTAACCTGTTCTTCAATCACCCTCTAACCTGTTCCTCAATCACACTCTAACCTGTTCTTCAATCACCCTCTAATCTGTTCCTCAATCACCCTCTAACCTGTTCTTCAATTACCCTCTATCCTCTCCTTCAATCACCCTCTAACCTGTTATTGAATCACTCTCTATCCTGTTCTTCAATCACCCTCTAACCTGTCCTTCAATCAACCTCTAACCTGTTCTTCAATCACCCTGAAACCTGTCCCTCAATCACCCTCTAACCTGTTCTTCAATCACCCTGTAACCTGTTCTACAATCACCCTCTAACCTTTTTCTTCAATCACCCTCTAACCTGTTCTTCAATCAACATCTAACCTGTTCTTCAATCACCCTCGAACCTGGCCCTCAATCTCACTTTAGCCTGTTCATCAATCACCCTCTATCCTGTTATTCAATCACCCTCTAACCTATTATTCAATCACCCTCTAACCTGTCCCTCAATCACCCTCTAACCTGTCCCTCAATCAACCTCTAACCTGTTCTTCAATCACTCTCTATCCTGTTCTTCAATCACCCTCTAACCTGTTCTTCAATCACCCTTGAACCTGGCCCTCAATCTCACTTTAGCCTGTTCATCAATCACCCTCTATCCTGTTATTCAATCACCCTCTAACCTGTTATTCAATCACCCTCTCACCTGTTCTTCAATAAACCATCTAACCTGTTCTTCAATCACCCTCTAACCTGTTCTTCAATCACCCACTAACCTGTCCCTCAGTCACCCTATAACCTGTGCCTCAATCACACTCGAACCTTTTCTTCAGTCACCCTCTAACCTGTCCCTCAATCACCCTCCAATCAGTTCTTCAATCACCCTCTAACCTGTCCTTCAATAACCCTCTAAACTGTTCTTCAATCACGCTCTAACCTATCCCCCAATCACCCGCTAAGCTTATCTTCAATCACCTGCTAACCTGTTCCTCAATCACCCTCTAAACTGTCCCTCAATCACCCTCTAACATGTTCTTCAATCACCCTCTAACCTGTTCTTCAATCACCCTCTAACCTGTTCTTCAATCACCCTCTAACCTGTTCTTCAATCACCCTCTAACCAGTCGCTCAATCCCCTCTAACCTGTTCTTCAATCACCCTCTAACCTGTCCCTCAATCTCCCTCTAGCCTGTTCATCAATCACCCTCTATCCTGTCCTTCAATCGCCCTCTAACCTGTTCTTCAATCACCCTCTAACCTGTTCTTCAATCACCCTCTAACCTGTTCTTCAATCACCCTCTAACCTGTCCCTCAATCAGCCACCAAACTGTTCTTCAATCACCCTCTAACCTGTTCTTCAATCACCCTCTAACCTGTTCTTCAATCACCCTCGAACCTGTTCCTCAATCACCCTCTAACCTGTTCTTTAATCACCCTCTAACCTGTTCTTCAATCACCCTCTAACCTGTTCTTTAATCACCCTCTAACCTATTCTTCAATTACACTCTAACATATTCTTCAATCACCCTCTAACCTGTTCTTCAATCACCCTCTAACCTGTCCTTCAATCACCCTCTAACCTGTTCTTCAATCACCCTCTAACCTGTCCCTCAGTCACCCTATAACCTGTCCCTCAATCACACTCTAACCTGTTCTTCAATCAACCTCTAACCTGTTCTTCAATCACCCTCGTACCTGTCCCTCAATCACCCTCTAACCTGTCCTTCAATCACCCTCTAACCTGTTCTTCAATCACCCTGTAACCTGTCCCTCAATCACCCTCTAACCTGTTCTTCAATCACCCTCTAACCTGTCCCTCAGTCACCCTCTAACCTGTCCCTCAATCAACCTTTAACGTGTTCTTCAATCACCCGCTAACCTGTTCTTCAATCACCCTCTAACCTGTTCTTCAATCACCCTGCAACCTGTCCCTCAATCACCCTCTGACCTGTTCTTCAATCACCCTCTAACCTGTTCTTCAATAACTCTCTATCCTGTTCTTCAATCACCCTCTAACCTCTTCTTCAATCACCCTCTAACCTGTTCTTCAATCACCCTGCAACCTGTCCCTCAATCACCCTCTAACGTGTTCTTCAATCACACTCTAACCTGTTCTTCAATCACCCTCTAACCTGTCCTTCAATCACCCTCTAACCTGTTCTTCAATCACCCTCTAACCTGTCCCTCAGTCACCCTCTAACCTGTCCCTCAATCACCCTTTAACGTGTTCTTCAATCACCCGCTAACCTGTTCTTCAATCACCCTCTAACCTGTTCTTCAATCACCCTCGAACCTGTCACTCAATCACCCTCTGACCTGTTCTTCAATCACCCTCTAACCTGTTCTTCAATAACTCTCTATCCTGTTCTTCAATCACCCTCTAACCTCTTCTTCAATCACCCTCTAACCTGTTCTTGAATCAGCCTCGAACCTGTCCTTCAATCACCCTCTAACCTGTTCTTCAATCACCTTCTAACCTGTCCTTCAATCACCCTCTAACCTGCCCCTCAATCACCCTCTAACCTGTTCTTCAATCACCCTCTAACCTGTTCTTCAATCACCCTCTAATCTGTTCCTCAATCACACTCTAACCTGTTCTTCAATCACCCTCTAATCTGTTCCTCAATCACCCTCTAACCTGTTCTTCAATTACCCTCTATCCTCTCCTTCAATCACCCTCTAATCTGTTCTTGAATCACTCTCTATCCTGTTCTTCAATCACCCTCTAACCTGTCCTTCAATCATCCTCTAACCTGTTCTTCAAACACCCTCTAACCTATCCTTCAATCACCCTCTAACCTGTTCTTCAATCACCCTCTAACCTGTCCCTCAGTCACCCTCTAACCTGTCCCTTAATCACCCTCTAACCTGTTCTTGAATCAGCCTCTAACCTGTCCCTCAATCACCCTACAACCTGTTCTTCAATCACCCTCTAACCTGTCCCTCAATCACCGTCTAACCTATTCTTCAATTACCCTCTAACCTGGCCCTCAATAACCGTCTAACCTATCCTTCAATCAGCCTCTAATCTGTTCTTCAATCACCCTCTAACCTGTCCTTCAATCAACCTCTAACCTGTTCTTCAATCACCCTCTAACCTGTTCTTCAATCACCCTGCAACCTGTCCCTCAATCACCCTCTAACCTGTTCTTCAATTACCCTCTATCCTCTCCTTCAATCACCCTCTAACCTGTTCTTGAATCACTCTCTATCCTGTTCTTCAATCACCGTCTAACCTGTCCTTCAATCACCCTCTAACCTGTTCTTCAAACACCCTCTAACCTGTCCGTCAATCACCCTCTAAGCTGTTTTTCAATCACCCTCTAACCTGTCCCTCAATCACCCTCTAACCTGTTCTTCAATCACCCTCTAACATATTCTTCAATCACCCTCTAACCTGTCCTTCAATCACCCTCTAACCTGTCCCTCAATCACCCTCTAACGTGTTCTTCAATCACCCTCTAACCTGTTCTTCAATCACACTCTAACCTGTCCTTCAATCACCCTCTAACCTGTTCTTCAATCACCCTCTAACCTGTCCCTCAGTCACCCTATAACCTGTGCCTCAATGACACTCTTACCTTTTCTTCAGTCACCCTCTAACCTGTCCCTCAATCATCCTCCAATCAGTTCTTCAATCACCCTATAACCTGTCCTTCAATAACCCTCCAACCTGTCCCTCAATCACCCTGCAACCTGTTCTTCAATCACCCTCTAACCTTTCCCTCAATCACCCTCTAACCTGTTCTTCAATCACGCTCTAACCTATCCCCCAATCACCTGCTAACCTGATCTTCAATCACCTGCTAACCTGTTCCTCAATCACCCTCTAAACTGTCCCTCAATCACCCTCTAACCTGTTCTTCAATCACCCTCTAACCTGTTCTTCATTCACCCTCTAACCTGTTCTTCAGTCACCCTCTAACCTGTTCTTCAATCACCCTCTAACCTGTCCCTCAATCACCCTCCAACCTGTTCTTCAATCACCCTCTAAACTGTCCCTCAATCACCCTCTAACCTGTTCTTCAATCACCCTCTAACCTGTTCTTTAATCACCCTCTAACCTGTTCTTCAATCACCCTCTAACCTGTTCCTCAATCACCCTCTAACCTGTTCTTTAATCACCCTCTAACCTGTTCTTCAATCACCCTCTAACCTGTTCTTTAATCACCCTCTAACCTGTTCTTCAATTACACTCTAACCTGTTCTTCAATCACCCTCTAACCTGTTCTTCAATCACCATCTAACCTGTTCTTCAATCACCCTCGAACCTGTTCCTCAATCACCCTCTAACCTGTCCCTCAATCACCCTCCAACCTGTTCTTCAATCACCCTCGAACTTTTCCCTGAATCACCCTCTAACCTGTTCTTCAATCGCCCTCTAACCTATCCCCCAATCACCCTCTAACCTGATCTTCAATCACCCTATAACCTGTTCCGCAATCACCCTCTAAACTGTCCCTCAATCAACCTCTAACCTGTTCCTCAATCACCCTCTAACCTGTTCTTTAATCACCCTCTAACCTGTTCTTCAATTACACTCTAACCTGTTCTTCAATCACCCTCTAACCTGTTCTTCAATCACCCTCTAACCTGTTCTTCAATCACCCTCGAACCTGTTCCTCAATCACCCTCTAACCTGTTCTTCAATCACCCTCTAACCAGTCCCTCAATCCCCTCTAACCTGTTCTTCAATCACCCTCTAACCTGTCCCTCAATCTCCCTCTAGCCTGTTCATCAATCACCCTCTATCCTGTCCTTCAATCAGCCTCTAACCTGTCCCTCAATCAACCTCTAACCTGTTCTTCAATCACTCTCTATCCTGTTCTTCAATCACCCGCTAACCTGTTCTTCAATCACCCTCTAACCTGTTCTTCAATCACCCTCTAACCTGTCCCTCAATCACCCTCTGACCTGTTCTTCAATCACCCTCTAACCTGTTCTTCAATAACTCTCTATCCTGTTCTTCAATCACCCTCTAACCTGCCCCTCAATCTCCCTCTAACCTGTTCTTCAATCACCCTCTAACCTGTTCTTCAATCACCCTCTAACCTGTTCCTCAATCACACTCTAACCTGTTCTTCAATCACCCTCTAATCTGTTCCTCAATCACCCTCTAACCTGTTCTTCAATTACTCTCTATCCTCTCCTTCAATCACCCTCTAACCTGTTATTGAATCACTCTCTATCCTGTTCTTCAATCACCCTCTAACCTGTCCTTCAATCAACCTCTAACCTGTTCTTCAATCACCCTGAAACCTGTCCCTCAATCACCCTCTAACCTGTTCTTCAATCACCCTGTAACCTGTTCTACAATCACCCTCTAACCTTTTTCTTCAATCACCCTCTAACCTGTTCTTCAATCAACATCTAACCTGTTCTTCAATCACCCTCTAACCTGTCCCTCAATCTCACTTTAGCCTGTTCATCAATCACCCTCTATCCTGTTATTCAATCACCCTCTAACCTGTTATTCAATCACCCTCTAACCTGTCCCTCAATCACCCTCTAACCTGTCCCTCAATCAACCTCTAACCTGTTCTTCAATCACTCTCTATCCTGTTCTTCAATCACCCTCTAACCTGTTCTTCAATCACCCTCTAACCTATTCTTCAATTACACTCTAACCTATGCTTCAATCACCCTCTAACCTGTTCTTCAATCACGCTCTAACCTGTCCTTCAATCACCCTCTAACCTGTTCTTCAATCACCCTCTAACCTGTCCCTCAGTCACCCTATAACCTGTCACTCAATCACACTCTAACCTGTTCTTCAATCACCCTCGTACCTGTTCTTCAATCACTCTCTAACCTGTTCTTCAATCACCCTCGTACCTGTTCTTCAATCACCCTCTAACCTGTCCCTCAATCACCCTCCAACCTGTTCTTCAATCACCCTCTAACCTGTCCCTCAATCACCCTCTAACCTGTCCTTCAATCACCCTCTAACCTGTTCTTCAATCACCCTGCAACCTGTCCCTCAATCACCCTCTAACGTGTTCTTCAATCACCCTCTAACCTGTTCTTCAATCACCCTCTAACCTGTCCTTCAATCACCCTCTAACCTGTTCTTCAATCACCCTCTAACCTGTCCCTCAATCACCCTCTGACCTGTTCTTTCAATCACCCTCTAACCTGTTCTTCAATAACTCTCTATTCTGTTCTTCAATCACCCTGTAACCTCTTCTTCAATCACCCTCTAACCTGTTCTTGAATCAGCCTCGAACCTGTCCTTCAATTACCCTCTAACCTGTTCTTCAATCACCTTCTAACCTGTCCTTCAATCACCCTCTAACCTGCCCCTCAATCACCCTCTAACCTGTTCTTCAATCACCCTCTAACCTGTTCTTCAATCACCCTCTAACCTGTTCCTCAATCACATTCTAACCTGTTCTTCAATCACCCTCTAATCTGTTCTTCAATAAACCATCTAACCTGTTCTTCAATCACCCTCTAACCTGTTCTTCAATCACCCACTAACCTGTCCCTCAATCACCCTGTAACCTGTGCCTCAATCACACTCTAACCTTTTCTTCAGTCACCCTCTAACCTGTCCCTCAATCACCCTGTAACCTGTTCTTCAATCACCCTCTAACCTTTCCCTCAATCACCCTCTAAACTGTTCTTCAATCACGCTCTAACCTATCCCCCAATCACCCGCTAACCTGATCTTCAATCACCTCCTAACCTGTTCCTCAATCACCCTCGAAACTGTCCCTCAATCACCCTCTAACCTGTCCTTCAATCACCCTCTAACCTGTTCTTCAATCACCCTGCAACCTGTCCCTCAATCACCCTCTAACGTGTTCTTCAATCACCCTCTAACCTGTTCTTCAATCACCCTCTAACCTGTCCTTCAATCACCCTCTAACCTGTCCCTCAGTCACCCTCTAACCTGTCCCTCAATCACCCTCTAACGTGTTCTTCAATCACCCGCTAACCTGTTCTTCAATCACCCTCTAACCTGTCCTTCAATCACCCTCTAACCTGTCCCTCAATCACCCTCTGACCTGCTCTTCAATCACCCTCTAACCTGTTCTTCAATAACTCTCTATCCTGTTCTTCAATCACCCTCTAACCTCTTCTTCAATCACCCTCTAACCTGTTCTTGAATCAGCCTCGAACCTGTCCTTCAATCACCCTCTAACCTGTTCTTCAATCACCTTCTAACCTGTCCGTCAATCACCCTCTAACCTGCCCCTCAATCGCCCTCTAACCTGTTCTTCAATCACCCTCTAACCTGTTCTTCAATCACCCTCTAACCTGTTCCTCAATCACACTCTAACCTGTCCTTCAATCACCCTCTAACCTGCCCCTCAATCACCCTCTAACCTGTTCTTCAATCACCCTCTAACCTGTTCTTCAATCACCCTCTAACCTGTTCCTCAATCACACTCTAACCTGTTCTTCAATCACCCTCTAATCTGTTCCTCAATCACCCTCTAACCTATTCTTCAATTACCCTCTATCCTCTCCTTCAATCACCCTGTAACCTGTTATTGAATCACTCTCTATCCTGTTCTTCAATCACCCTCTAACCTGTCCTTCAATCAACCTCTAACCTGTTCTTCAATCACCCTGAAACCTGTCCCTCAATCACCCTCTAACCTGTTCTTCAATCACCCTGTAACCTGTTCTGCAATCACCCTCTAACCTTTTTCTTCAATCACCCTCTAACCTGTTCTTCAATCAACATCTAACCTGTTCTTCAATCACCCTCTAACCTGTCCCTCAATCTCACTTTAGCCTGTTCATCAATCACCCTCTATCCTGTTCTTCAATCACCCGCTAACCTGTTCTTCAATCACCCTCTAACCTGTCCCTCAATCACCCTCTGACCTGTTCTTCAATCACCCTCTAACCTGTTCTTCAATAACTCTCTATCCTGTTCTTCAATCACCCTCTAACCTCTTCTTCAATCACCCTCTGACCTGTTCTTCAATCACCCTCTAACCTGTTCTTCAATAACTCTCTATCCTGTTCTTCAATCACCCTCTAACCTCTTCTTCAATCACCCTCTAACCTGTTCTTGAATCAGCCTCGAACCTGTCCTTCAATCACCCTCTAACCTGTTCTTCAATCACCTTCTAACCTGTCCTTCAATCACCCTCTAACCTGCCCCTCAATCACCCTCTAACCTGTTCTTCAATCACCCTCTAACCTGTTCTTCAATCACCCTCTAACCTGTTCCTCAATCACACTCTAACCTGTTCTTCAATCACCCTCTAATCTGTTCCTCAATCACCCTCTAACCTGTTCTTCAATTACCCTCTATCCTCTCCTTCAATCACCCTCTAACCTGTTATTGAATCACTCTCTATCCTGTTCTTCAATCACCCTCTAACCTGTCCTTCAATCAACCTCTAACCTGTTCTTCAATCACCCTGAAACCTGTCCCTCAATCACCCTCTAACCTGTTCTTCAATCACCCTGTAACCTGTTCTACAATCACCCTCTAACCTTTTTCTTCAATCACCCTCTAACCTGTTCTTCAATCAACATCTAACCTGTTCTTCAATCACCCTCGAACCTGGCCCTCAATCTCACTTTAGCCTGTTCATCAATCACCCTCTATCCTGTTATTCAATCACCCTCTAACCTGTTATTCAATCACCCTCTAACCTGTCCCTCAATCACCCTCTAACCTGTCCCTCAATCAACCTCTAACCTGTTCTTCAATCACTCTCTATCCTGTTCTTCAATCACCCTCTAACCTGTTCTTCAATCACCCTCGAACCTGGCCCTCAATCTCACTTTAGCCTGTTCATCAATCACCCTCTATCCTGTTATTCAATCACCCTCTAACCTGTTATTCAATCACCCTCTCACCTGTTCTTCAATAAACCATCTAACCTGTCCTTCAATCAACCTCTAAGCTGTTCTGCAATCACCCTCTAACCTGTCCCTCAATCACCCTCTAACCTGTTCTTCAATCACCCTCTAACCTGTTCTTCAATCACCCTCTAACCTGTTCTTCAATCACCCACTAACCTGTCCCTCAGTCACCCTATAACCTGTGCCTCAATCACACTCTAACCTTTTCTTCAGTCACCCTCTAACCTGTCCCTCAATCACCCTCCAATCAGTTCTTCAATCACCCTCTAACCTGTCCTTCAATAACCCTCTAACCTGTCCCTCAATCACCCTGTAACCTGTTCTTCAATCACTCTCTAACCTTTCCCTCAATCACCCTCTAAACTGTTCTTCAATCACGCTCTAACCTATCCCCCAATCACCCGCTAAGCTTATCTTCAATCACCTGCTAACCTGTTCCTCAATCACCCTCTAAACTGTCCCTCAATCACCCTCTAACATGTTCTTCAATCACCCTCTAACCTGTTCTTCAATCACCCTCTAACCTGTTCTTCAATCACCCTCTAACCTGTTCTTCAATCACCCTCTAACCAGTCGCTCAATCCCCTCTAACCTGTTCTTCAATCACCCTCTAACCTGTCCCTCAATCTCCCTCTAGCCTGTTCATCAATCACCCTCTATCCTGTCCTTCAATCGCCCTCTAACCTGTTCTTCAATCACCCTCTAACCTGTTCTTCAATCACCCTCTAACCTGTTCTTCAATCACCCTCTAACCTGTCCCTCAATCAGCCACCAAACTGTTCTTCAATCACCCTCTAACCTGTTCTTCAATCACCCTCTAACCTGTTCTTCAATCACCCTCTAACCTGTTCCTCAATCACCCTCTAACCTGTTCTTTAATCACACTCTAACCTGTTCTTCAATCACCCTCTAACCTGTTCTTTAATCACCCTCTAACCTATTCTTCAATTACACTCTAACATATTCTTCAATCACACTCTAACCTGTTCTTCAATCACCCTCTAACCTGTCCTTCAATCACCCTCTAACCTGTTCTTCAATCACCCTCTAACCTGTCCCTCAGTCACCCTATAACCTGTCCCTCAATCACACTCTAACCTGTTCTTCAATCAACCTCTAACCTGTTCTTCAATCACCCTCGTACCTGTTCTTCAATCACCCTCTAACCTGTCCCTCAATCACCCTCCAACCTGTTCTTCAATCACCCTCTAACCTGTCCCTCAATCACCCTCTAACCTGTCCTTCAATCACCCTCTAACCTGTTCTTCAATCACCCTGCAACCTGTCCCTCAATCACCCTCTAACGTGTTCTTCAATCACACTCTAACCTGTTCTTCAATCACCCTCTAACCTGTCCTTCAATCACCCTCTAACCTGTTCTTCAATCACCCTCTAACCTGTCCCTCAGTCACCCTCTAACCTGTCCCTCAATCAACCTTTAACGTGTTCTTCAATCACCCGCTAACCTGTTCTTCAATCACCCTCTAACCTTTTCTTCAATCACCCTCTAACCTGTCCCTCAATCACCCTCTGACCTGTTCTTCAATCACCCTCTAACCTGTTCTTCAATAACTCTCTATCCTGTTCTTCAATCACCCTCTAACCTCTTCTTCAATCACCCTCTAACCTGTTCTTCAATCACCCTGCAACCTGTCCCTCAATCACCCTCTAACGTGTTCTTCAATCACACTCTAACCTGTTCTTCAATCACCCTCTAACCTGTCCTTCAATCACCCTCTAACCTGTTCTTCAATCACCCTCTAACCTGTCCCTCAGTCACCCTCTAACCTGTCCCTCAATCACCCTTTAACGTGTTCTTCAATCACCCGCTAACCTGTTCTTCAATCACCCTCTAACCTGTTCTTCAATCACCCTCGAACCTGTCACTCAATCACCCTCTGACCTGTTCTTCAATCACCCTCTAACCTGTTCTTCAATAACTCTCTATCCTGTTCTTCAATCACCCTCTAACCTCTTCTTCAATCACCCTCTAACCTGTTCTTGAATCAGCCTCGAACCTGTCCTTCAATCACCCTCTAACCTGTTCTTCAATCACCTTCTAACCTGTCCTTCAATCACCCTCTAACCTGCCCCTCAATCACCCTCTAACCTGTTCTTCAATCACCCTCTAACCTGTTCTTCAATCACCCTCTAATCTGTTCCTCAATCACACTCTAACCTGTTCTTCAATCACCCTCTAATCTGTTCCTCAATCACCCTCTAACCTGTTCTTCAATTACCCTCTATCCTCTCCTTCAATCACCCTCTAATCTGTTCTACAATCACCCTCTAACCTTTTTCTTCAATCACCCTCTAACCTGTCCTTCAATCAACATCTAACCTGTTCTTCAATCACCCTCGAACCTGGCCCTCAATCTCACTTTAGCCTGTTCATCAATCACCCTCTATCCTGTTATTCAATCACCCTCTAACCTGTTATTCAATCACCCTCTAACCTGTCCCTCAATCACCCTCTAACCTGTCCCTCAATCAACCTCTAACCTGTTCTTCAATCACTCTCTATCCTGTTCTTCAATCACCCTCTAACCTGTTCTTCAATCACCCTCGAACCTGGCCCTCAATCTCACTTTAGCCTGTTCATCAATCACCCTCTATCCTGTTATTCAATCACCCTCTAACCTGTTCTTCAATCACCCTCTAACCTGTCCCTCAGTCACCCTATAACCTGTGCCTCAATCACACTCTAACCTTTTCTTCAGTCACCCTCTAACCTGTCCCTCAATCACCCTCCAATCAGTTCTTCAATCACCCTCTAACCTGTCCTTCAATAACCCTCTAACCTGTCCCTCAATCACCCTGTAACCTGTTCTTCAATCACCCTCTAACCTTTCCCTCAATCACCCTCTAAACTGTTCTTCAATCACGCTCTAACCTATCCCCCAATCACCCGCTAAGCTTATCTTCAATCACCTGCTAACCTGTTCCTCAATCACCCTCTAAACTGTCCCTCAATCACCTTCTAACATGTTCTTCAATCACCCTCTAACCTGTTCTTCAATCACCATCTAACCTGTTCTTCAATCACCCTCTAACCTGTTCTTCAATCACCCTCTAACCAGTCGCTCAATCCCCTCTAACCTGTTCTTCAATCACCCTCTAACCTGTCCCTCAATCTCCCTCTAGCCTGTTCATCAATCACCCTCTATCCTGTCCTTCAATCGCCCTCTAACCTGTTCTTCAATCACCCTCTAACCTGTTCTTCAATCACCCTCTAACCTGTTCTTCAATCACCCTCTAACCTGTCCCTCAATCAGCCACCAAACTGTTCTTCAATCACCCTCTAACCTGTTCTTCAATCACCCTCTAACCTGTTCTTCAATCACCCTCTAACCTGTTCCTCAATCACCCTCTAACCTGTTCTTTAATCACCCTCTAACCTGTTCTTCAATCACCCTCTAACCTGTTCTTTAATCACCCTCTAACCTATTCTTCAATTACACTCTAACATATTCTTCAATCACCCTCTAACCTGTTCTTCAATCACCCTCTAACCTGTCCTTCAATCACCCACTAACCTGTTCTTCAATCACCCTCTAACCTGTCCCTCAGTCACCCTATAACCTGTCCCTCAATCACACTCTAACCTGTTCTTCAATCAACCTCTAACCTGTTCTTCAATCACCCTCGTACCTGTTCTTCAATCACCCTCTAACCTGTCCCTCAATCACCCTCCAACCTGTTCTTCAATCACCCTCTAACCTGTCCCTCAATCACCCTCTAACCTGTCCTTCAATCACCCTCTAACCTGTTCTTCAATCACCCTGCAACCGGTCCCTCAATCACCCTCTGACCTGTTCTTCAATCACCCTCTAACCTGTTCTTCAATAACTCTCTATCCTGTTCTTCAATCACCCTCTAACCTCTTCTTCAATCACCCTCTAACCTGTTCTTCAATCACCCTGCAACCTGTCCCTCAATCACCCTCTAACGTGTTCTTCAATCACACTCTAACCTGTTCTTCAATCACCCTCTAACCTGTCCTTCAATCACCCTCTAACCTGTTCTTCAATCACCCTGCAACCTGTCCCTCAATCACCCTCTAACGTGTTCTTCAATCACCCTCTAACCTGTTCTTCAATCACCCTCTAACCTGTCCTTCAATCACCCTCTAACCTGTCCCTCAGTCACCCTCTAACCTGTCCCTCAATCACCCTCTAACGTGTTCTTCAATCACCCGCTAACCTGTTCTTCAATCACCCTCTAACCTGTTCTTCAATTACACTCTAACCTATGCTTCAATCACCCTCTAACCTGTTCTTCAATCATCCTCTAACCTGTCCTTCAATCACCCTCTAACCTGTTCTTGAATCAGCCTCGAACCTGTCCTTCAATCACCCTCTAACCTGTTCTTCAATCACCTTCTAACCTGTCCTTCAATCACCCTCTAACCTGCCCCTCAATCACCCTCTAACCTGTTCTTCAATCACCCTCTAACCTGTTCTTCAATCACCCTCTAACCTGTTCCTCAATCACACTCTAACCTGTTCTTCAATCACCCTCTAATCTGTTCCTCAATCACCCTCTAACCTGTTCTTCAATTACCCTCTATCCTCTCCTTCAATCACCCTCTAACCTGTTATTGAATCACTCTCTATCCTGTTCTTCAATCACCCTCTAACCTGTCCTTCAATCAACCTCTAACCTGTTCTTCAATCACCCTGAAACCTGTCCCTCAATCACCCTCTAACCTGTTCTTCAATCACCCTGTAACCTGTTCTACAATCACCCTCTAACCTTTTTCTTCAATCACCCTCTAACCTGTTCTTCAATCAACATCTAACCTGTTCTTCAATCACCCTCGAACCTGGCCCTCAATCTCACTTTAGCCTGTTCATCAATCACCCTCTATCCTGTTATTCAATCACCCTCTAACCTGTTATTCAATCACCCTCTAACCTGCCCCTCAATCACCCTCTAACCTGTCCCTCAATCAACCTCTAACCTGTTCTTCAATCACTCTCTATCCTGTTCTTCAATCACCCTCTAACCTGTTCTTCAATCACCCTCTAACCTGTTCTTCAATCACCCTCGAGCCTGTCCTTCAATCACCCTCTAAGCTGTTCTTCAATCACCCTCTAACCTGTCCCTCAATCACCCTCTAACCTGTTCTTCAATCTCCCTCTAAACTGTTCTTCAATCACCCTCTAACCTGTCCTTCAATCACCCTCTAACCTGTCCCTCAATCACCCTCTAACCTGTTCTTCAATCACCCTCTCACCTGTTCTTCAATAAACCATCTAACCTGTCCTTCAATCAACCTCTAAGCTGTTCTGCAATCACCCTCTAACCTGTCCCTCAATCACCCTCTAACCTGTTCTTCAATCACCCTCTAACCTGTTCTTCAATCACCCTCTAACCTGTTCTTCAATCACCCACTAACCTGTCCCTCAGTCACCCTATAACCTGTGCCTCAATCACGCTCTAACCTTTTCTTCAGTCACCCTCTAACCTGTCCCTCAATCACCCTCCAATCAGTTCTTCAATCACCCTCTAACCTGTCCTTCAATAACCCTCTAACCTGTCCCTCAATCACCCTGTAACCTGTTCTTCAATCACCCTCTAACCTTTCCCTCAATCACCCTCTAAACTGTTCTTCAATCACGCTCTAACCTATCCCCCAATCACCCGCTAAGCTTATCTTCAATCACCTGCTAACCTGTTCCTCAATCACCCTCTAAACTGTCCCTCAATCACCCTCTAACATGTTCTTCAATCACCCTCTAACCTGTTCTTCAATCACCCTCTAACCTGTTCTTCAATCACCCTCTAACCAGTCGCTCAATCCCCTCTAACCTGTTCTTCAATCACCCTCTAACCTGTCCCTCAATCTCCCTCTAGCCTGTTCATCAATCACCCTCTATCCTGTCCTTCAATCGCCCTCTAACCTGTTCTTCAATCACCCTCTAACCTGTCCCTCAATCACCCTCTAACCTGTCCTTCAATCACCCTCTAACCTGTTCTTCAATCACCCTGCAACCGGTCCCTCAATCACCCTCTGACCTGTTCTTCAATCACCCTCTAACCTGTTCTTCAATAACTCTCTATCCTGTTCTTCAATCACCCTCTAACCTCTTCTTCAATCACCCTCTAACCTGTTCTTCAATCACCCTGCAACCTGTCCCTCAATCACCCTCTAACGTGTTCTTCAATCACACTCTAACCTGTTCTTCAATCACCCTCTAACCTGTCCTTCAATCACCCTCTAACCTGTTCTTCAATCACCCTGCAACCTGTCCCTCAATCACCCTCTAACGTGTTCTTCAATCACCCTCTAACCTGTTCTTCAATCACCCTCTAACCTGTCCTTCAATCACCCTCTAACCTGTCCCTCAGTCACCCTCTAACCTGTCCCTCAATCACCCTCTAACGTGTTCTTCAATCACCCGCTAACCTGTTCTTCAATCACCCTCTAACCTGTTCTTCAATTACACTCTAACCTATGCTTCAATCACCCTCTAACCTGTTCTTCAATCATCCTCTAACCTGTCCTTCAATCACCCTCTAACCTGTTCTTGAATCAGCCTCGAACCTGTCCTTCAATCACCCTCTAACCTGTTCTTCAATCACCTTCTAACCTGTCCTTCAATCACCCTCTAACCTGCCCCTCAATCACCCTCTAACCTGTTCTTCAATCACCCTCTAACCTGTTCTTCAATCACCCTCTAACCTGTTCCTCAATCACACTCTAACCTGTTCTTCAATCACCCTCTAATCTGTTCCTCAATCACCCTCTAACCTGTTCTTCAATTACCCTCTATCCTCTCCTTCAATCACCCTCTAACCTGTTATTGAATCACTCTCTATCCTGTTCTTCAATCACCCTCTAACCTGTCCTTCAATCAACCTCTAACCTGTTCTTCAATCACCCTGAAACCTGTCCCTCAATCACCCTCTAACCTGTTCTTCAATCACCCTGTAACCTGTTCTACAATCACCCTCTAACCTTTTTCTTCAATCACCCTCTAACCTGTTCTTCAATCAACATCTAACCTGTTCTTCAATCACCCTCGAACCTGGCCCTCAATCTCACTTTAGCCTGTTCATCAATCACCCTCTATCCTGTTATTCAATCACCCTCTAACCTGTTATTCAATCACCCTCTAACCTGTCCCTCAATCACCCTCTAACCTGTCCCTCAATCAACCTCTAACCTGTTCTTCAATCACTCTCTATCCTGTTCTTCAATCACCCTCTAACCTGTTCTTCAATCACCCTCTAACCTGTTCTTCAATCACCCTCGAGCCTGTCCTTCAATCACCCTCTAAGCTGTTCTTCAATCACCCTCTCACCTGTCCCTCAATCACCCTCTAACCTGTTCTTCAATCTCCCTCTAAACTGTTCTTCAATCACCCTCTAACCTGTCCTTCAATCACCCTCTAACCTGTCCCTCAATCACCCTCTAACCTGTTCTTCAATCACCCTCTCACCTGTTCTTCAATAAACCATCTAACCTGTCCTTCAATCAACCTCTAAGCTGTTCTGCAATCACCCTCTAACCTGTCCCTCAATCACCCTCTAACCTGTTCTTCAATCACCCTCTAACCTGTTCTTCAATCACCCTCTAACCTGTTCTTCAATCACCCACTAACCTGTCCCTCAGTCACCCTATAACCTGTGCCTCAATCACACTCTAACCTTTTCTTCAGTCACCCTCTAACCTGTCCCTCAATCACCCTCCAATCAGTTCTTCAATCACCCTCTAACCTGTCCTTCAATAACCCTCTAACCTGTCCCTCAATCACCCTGTAACCTGTTCTTCAATCACCCTCTAACCTTTCCCTCAATCACCCTCTAAACTGTTCTTCAATCACGCTCTAACCTATCCCCCAATCACCCGCTAAGCTTATCTTCAATCACCTGCTAACCTGTTCCTCAATCACCCTCTAAACTGTCCCTCAATCACCCTCTAACATGTTCTTCAATCACCCTCTAACCTGTTCTTCAATCACCCTCTAACCTGTTCTTCAATCACCCTCTAACCAGTCGCTCAATCCCCTCTAACCTGTTCTTCAATCACCCTCTAACCTGTCCCTCAATCTCCCTCTAGCCTGTTCATCAATCACCCTCTATCCTGTCCTTCAATCGCCCTCTAACCTGTTCTTCAATCACCCTCTAACCTGTTCTTCAATCACCCTCTAACTGTTATTCAATCACCCTCTAACCTGTCCCTCAATCAGCCACCAAACTGTTCTTCAATCACCCTCTAACCTGTTCTTCAATCACCCTCTAACCTGTTCTTCAATCACCCTCTAACCTGTTCCTCAATCACCCTCTAACCTGTTCTTTAATCACCCTCTAACCTGTTCTTCAATCACCCTCTAACCTGTTCTTTAATCACCCTCTAACCTATTCTTCAATTACACTCTAACCTATTCTTCAATCACCCTCTAACCTGTTCTTCAATCACCCTCTAACCTGTCCTTCAATCACCCTCTAACCTGTTCTTCAATCACCCTCTAACCTGTCCCTCAGTCACCCTATAACCTGTCCCTCAATCACACTCTAACCTGTTCTTCAATCAACCTCTAACCTGTTCTTCAATCACCCTCGTACCTGTTCTTCAATCACCCTCTAACCTGTCCCTCAATCACCCTCCAACCTGTTCTTCAATCACCCTCTAACCTGTCCCTCAATCACCCTCTAACCTGTCCTTCAATCACCCTCTAACCTGTTCTTCAATCACCCTGCAACCTGTCCCTCAATCACCCTCTAACGTGTTCTTCAATCACACTCTAACCTGTTCTTCAATCACCCTCTAACCTGTCCTTCAATCACCCTCTAACCTGTTCTTCAATCACCCTCTAACCTGTCCCTCAGTCACCCTCTAACCTGTCCCTCAATCAACCTTTAACGTGTTCTTCAATCACCCGCTAACCTGTTCTTCAATCACCCTCTAACCTGTTCTTCAATCACCCTCTAACCTGTCCCTCAATCACCCTCTGACCTGTTCTTCAATCACCCTCTAACCTGTTCTTCAATAACTCTCTATCCTGTTCTTCAATCACCCTCTAACCTCTTCTTCAATCACCCTCTAACCTGTTCTTCAATCACCCTGAAACCTGTCCCTCAATCACCGTCTAACGTGTTCTTCAATCACACTCAAACCTGTTCTTCAATCACCCTCTAACCTGTCCTTCAATCACCCTCTAACCTGTTCTTCAATCACCCTCTAACCTGTCCCTCAGTCACCCTCTAACCTGTCCCTCAATCACCCTTTAACGTGTTCTTCAATCACCCGCTAACCTGTTCTTCAATCACCCTCTAACCTGTTCTTCAATCACCCTCGAACCTGTCACTCAATCACCCTCTGACCTGTTCTTCAATCACCCTCTAACCTGTTCTTCAATAACTCTCTATCCTGTTCTTCAATCACCCTCTAACCTCTTCTTCAATCACCCTCTAACCTGTTCTTGAATCAGCCTCGAACCTGTCCTTCAATCACCCTCTAACCTGTTCTTCAATCACCTTCTAACCTGTCCTTCAATCACCCTCTAACCTGCCCCTCAATCACCCTCTAACCTGTTCTTGAATCACCCTCTAACCTGTTCTTCAATCACCCTCTAATCTGTTCCTCAATCACACTCTAACCTGTTCTTCAATCACCCTCTAATCTGTTCCTCAATCACCCTCTAACCTGTTCTTCAATTACCCTCTATCCTCTCCTTCAATCACCCTCTAATCTGTTCTTGAATCACTCTCTATCCTGTTCTTCAATCACCCTCTAACCTGTCCTTCAATCATCCTCTAACCTGTCCTTCAATCACCCTCTAACCTGTCCCTCAATCACCGTCTAACCTATTCTTCAATTACCCTCTAACCTGGCCCTCAATAACCGTCTAACCTATCCTTCAATCAGCCTCTAATCTGTTCTTCAATCACCCTCTACCCTGTCCTTCAATCAACCTCTAACCTGTTCTTCAATCACCCTCTAACCTGTTCTTCAATCACCCTGCAACCTGTCCCTCAATCACCCTCTAACCTGTTCTTCAATTACCCTCTATCCTCTCCTTCAATCACCCTCTAACCTGTTCTTGAATCACTCTCTATCCTGTTCTTCAATCACCGTCTAACCTGTCCTTCAATCACCCTCTAACCTGTTCTTCAAACACCCTCTAACCTGTCCGTCAATCACCCTCTAACCTGTCCCTCAGTCACCCTATAACCTGTGCCTCAATGACACTCTTACCTTTTCTTCGGTCACCCTCTAACCTGTCCCTCAATCATCCTCCAATCAGTTCTTCAATCACCCAATAACCTGTCCTTCAATAACCCTCCAACCTGTCCCTCAATCACCCTGCAACCTGTTCTTCAATCACCCTCTAACCTTTCCCTCAATCACCCTTTAACCTGTTCTTCAATCACGCTCTAACCTATCCCCCAATCACCCGCTAACCTGATCTTCAATCACCTGCTAACCTGTTCCTCAATCACCCTCTAAACTCTCCCTCAATCACCCTCTAACCTGTTCTTCAATCACCCTCTAACCTGTTCTTCAATCACCCTCTAACCTGTTCTTCAATCACCCTCTAACCTGTTCTTCAATCACCCTCTAACCTGTCCCTCAATCACCCTCCAACCTGTTCTTCAATCACCCTCTAAACTGTCCCTCAATCACCCTCTAACCTGTTCTTCAATCACCCTCTAACCTGTTCTTTAATCACCCTCTAACCTGTTCTTCAATCACCCTCTAACCTGTTCCTCAATCACCCTCCAACCTGTTCTTTAATCACCCTCTAACCTGTTCTTCAATCACCCTCTAACCTGTTCTTTAATCACCCTCTAACCTGTTCTTCAATTACACTCTAACCTGTTCTTCAATCACCCTCTAACCTGTTCTTCAATCACCATCTAACCTGTTCTTCAATCACCCTCGAACCTGTTCCTCAATCGCCCTCTAACCTGTCCCTCAATCACCCTCCAACCTGTTCTTCAATCACCCTCGAACTTTTCCCTGAATCACCCTCTAACCTGTTCTTCAATCGCCCTCTAACCTATCCCCCAATCACCCTCTAACCTGATCTTCAATCACCCTATAACCTGTTCCGCAATCACCCTCTAAACTGTCCCTCAATCAACCTCTAACCTGTTCCTCAATCACCCTCTAACCTGTTCTTTAATCACCCTCTCACCTGTTCTTCAATTACACTCTAACCTGTTCTTCAATCACCCTCTAACCTGTTCTTCAATCACCCTCTAACCTGTTCTTCAATCACCCTCGAACCTGTTCCTCAATCACCCTCTAACCTGTTCTTCAATCACCCTCTAACCAGTCCCTCAATCCCCTCTAACCTGTTCTTCAATCACCCTCTAACCTGTCCCTCAATCTCCCTCTAGCCTGTTCATCAATCACCCTCTATCCTGTCCTTCAATCAGCCTCTAACCTGTCCCTCAATCAACCTCTAACCTGTTCTTCAATCACTCTCTATCCTGTTCTTCAATCACCCGCTAACCTGTTCTTCAATCACCCTCTAACCTGTTCTTCAATCACCCTCTAACCTGTCCCTCAATCACCCTCTGACCTGTTCTTCAATCACCCTCTAACCTGTTCTTCAATAGCTCTCTATCCTGTTCTTCAATCACCATCTAACCTCTTCTTCAATCACCCTCTAACCTGTTCTTGAATCAACCTCTATCCTGTTCTTCAATCACCCTCTAACCTGTTCTTCAATCACCCTCTAACCTGTCCCTCAGTCACCCTATAACCTGTGCCTCAATGACACTCTTAACTTTTCTTCAGTCACCCTCTAACCTGTCCCTCAATCATCCTCCAATCAGTTCTTCTATCACCCTCTAACCTGTTCTTCAATCACGCTCTAACCTATCCCCCAATCACCCGCTAACCTGATCTTCAATCACCTGCTAACCTGTTCCTCAATCACCCTCTAAACTGTCCCTCAATCACCCTCTAACCTGTTCTTCAATCACCCTCTAACCTGTTCTTCAATCACCCTCTAACCTGTTCTTCAATCACCCTCTAACCTGTTCTTCAATCACCCTCTAACCTGTCCCTCAATCACCCTCCAACCTGTTCTTCAATCACCCTCTAAACTGTCACACAATCACCCTCTAACCTGTTCTTCAATCACCCTCTAACCTGTTCTTCAATCACCCTCTAACCTGTTCTTCAATCACCCTCTAACCTGTTCCTCAATCATCCTCTAACCTGTTCTTTAATCACCCTCTAACCTGTTCTTCAATCACCCTCTAACCTGTTCTTTAATCACCCTCTAACCTGTTCTTCAATTACACTCTAACCTGTTCTTCAATCACCCTCTAACCAGTTCTTCAATCACCATCTAACCTGTTCTTCAATCACCCTCGAACCTGTTCCTCAATCACCCTCTAACCTGTCCCTCAATCACCCTCCAACCTGTTCTTCAATCACCCTCGAACTTTTCCCTGAATCACCCTCTAACCTGTTCTTCAATCGCCCTCTAACCTATCCCCCAATCACCCTCTAACCTATCCCCCAATCACCCTCTAACCTGTTCTTCAATTGCACTCTAACCTGTTTTTCAATCACCCTCTAACCTGTTCTTCAATCACCCTCTAACCTGTTCTTCAATCACCCTCGAACCTGTTCCTCAATCACCCTCTAACCTGTTCTTCAATCACCCTCTAACCAGTCCCTCAATCCCCTCTAACCTGTTCTTCAATCACCCTCTAACCTGTCCCTCAATCTCCCTCTAGTCTGTTCATCAATCACCCTCTATCCTGTTCTTCAATCAGCCTCTAACCTGTCCCTCAATCAACCTCTAACCTGTTCTTCAATCACTCTCTATCCTGTTCTTCAATCACCCGCTAACCTGTTCTTCAATCACCCTCTAACCTGTTCTTCAATCACCCTCTAACCTGTCCCTCAATCACCCTCTGACCTGTTCTTCAATCACCCTCTAACCTGTTCTTCAATAGCTCTCTATCCTGTTCTTCAATCACCATCTAACCTCTTCTTCAATCACCCTCTAACCTGTTCTTGAATCAACCTCTAACCTGTTGTTCAATCACCCTCTAACCTGTTCCTCAATCACACTCTAACCTGTTCTTCAATCACCCTCTAATCTGTTCCTCAATCACCCTCTAACCTGTTCTTCAATTACCCTCTATCCTCTCCTTCAATCACCCTCTAACCTGTTATTGAATCGCTCTCTATCCTGTTCTTCAATCACCCTCTAACCTGTTCTTCAAACACCCTCTAACCTGTCCTTCAATCACCCTCTAACCTGTTCTTCAATCACCCTCTAACCTGTCCCTCAGTCACCCTCTAACCTGTCCCTCAATCACCCTCTAACCTGTTCTTGAATCAGCCTCTAACCTGTCCCTCAATCACCCTCTAACCTGTTCTTCATTCACCCTCTAACCTGTTCTTCAAACACCCTCTAACCTGTCCTTCAATCACCCTCTAACCTGTTCTTCAATCACCCTCTAACCTGTCCCTCAGTCACCCTCTAACCTGTCCCTCAATCACCCTCTAACCTGTTCTTGAATCAGCCTCTAACCTGTCCCTCAATCACCCTACAACCTGTTCTTCAATCACCCTCTAACCTGTCCCTCAATCACCCTCTAACCTGTCCTTCATTCACCCTCTAACCTGTTCTTCATTCACCCTCTAACCTGTCCTTCAATCACCCTCTAACCTGTCCCTCAATCACCGTCTAACCTATTCTTCAATTACCCTCTAACCTGGCCCTCAATAACCGTCTAACCTATCCTTCAATCAGCCTCTAATCTGTTCTTCAATCACCCTCTAACCTGTCCTTCAATCAACCTCTAACCTGTTCTTTAATCACCCTCTAACCTGTTCTTCAATCACCCTGCAACCTGTCCCTCAATCACCCTCTAACCTGTTCTTCAATTACCCTCTATCCTCTCCTTCAATCACCCTCTAACCTGTTCTTGAATCACTCTCTATCCTGTTCTTCAATCACCCTCTAACCTGTCCTTCAATCACCCTCTAACCTGTTCTTCAAACACCCTCTAACCTGTCCTTCAATCACCCTCTAAGCTGTTTTTCAATCACCCTCTAACCTGTCCCTCAATCACCCTCTAACCTGTTCTTCAATCACCCTCTAACCTGTTCTTCAATCACCCTCTAACCTGTCCTTCAATCACCCTCTAACCTGTCCCTCAATCACCCTCTAACGTGTTCTTCAATCACCCTCTAACTTGTTCTTCAATCACCCTCTAACCTGTCCTTCAATCACCCTCTAACCTGTTCTTCAATCAACCTCTAACCTGTCCCTCAGTCACCCTATAACCTGTGCCTCAATGACACTCTTACCTTTTCTTCAGTCACCCTCTAACCTGTCCCTCAATCATCCTCCAATCAGTTCTTCAATCACCCTCTAACCTGTCCTTCAATAACCCTCTAACCTGTCCCTCAATCACCCTATAACCTGTTCTTCAATCACCCTCTAACCTTTCCCTCAATCACCCTCTAACCTGTTCTTCAATCACGCTCTAACCTATCCCCCAATCACCCGCTAACCTGATCTTCAATCACCTGCTAACCTGTTCCTCAATCACCCTCTAAACTGTCCCTCAATCACCCTCTAACCTGTTCTTCAATCACCCTCTAACCTTTCCCTCAATCACCCTCTAACCTGTTCTTCAATCACGCTCTAACCTATCCCCCAATCACCCGCTAACCTGATCTTCAATCACCTGCTAACCTGTTCTTCAATCACCCTTTAACCTGTCCCTCAATCACCCTCCAACCTGTTCTTCAATCACCCTCTAAACTGTCCCTCAATCACCCTCTAACCTGTTCTTAAATCACCCTATAACCTGTTCTTCAATCACCCTCTAACCTGTTCTTCAATCACCCTCTAACCTGTTCCTCAATCACCCTCTAACCTGTTCTTTAATCACCCTCTAACCTATTCTTCAATCACCCTCTAACCTGTTCTTTAATCACCCTCTAACCTGTTCTTCAATTACACTCTAACCTGTTCTTCAATCACCCTCTAACCTGTTCTTCAATCAGCAATTAACCTGTTCTTCAATCACCCTCGAACCTGTCCTCAATCACCCTCTAACCTGTCCCTCAATCACCCTCCAACCTGTTCTTCAATCACCCTCGAACTTTTCCCTGAATCACCCTCTAACCTGTTCTTCAATCGCCCTCTAACCTATCCCCCAATCACCCTCTAACCTGATCTTCAATCACCCTATAACCTGTTCCGCAATCACCCTCTAAACTGTCCCTCAATCAACCTCTAACCTGTTCCTCAATCACCCTCTAACCTGTTCTTTAATCACCCTCTAACCTGTTCTTCAATTACACTCTAACCTGTTCTTCAATCACCCTCTAACCTGTTCCTCAATCACACTCTAACCTGTTCTTCAATCACCCTCTAATCTGTTCCTCAATCACCCTCTAACCTGTTCTTCAATTACCCTCTATCCTCTCCTTCAATCACCCTCTAACCTGTTATTGAATCGCTCTCTATCCTGTTCTTCAATCACCCTCTAACCTGTTCTTCAAACACCCTCTAACCTGTCCTTCAATCACCCTCTAACCTGTTCTTCAATCACCCTCTAACCTGTCCCTCAGTCACCCTCTAACCTGTCCCTCAATCACCCTCTAACCTGTTCTTGAATCAGCCTCTAACCTGTCCCTCAATCACCCTCTAACCTGTTCTTCATTCACCCTCTAACCTGTTCTTCAAACACCCTCTAACCTGTCCTTCAATCACCCTCTAACCTGTTCTTCAATCACCCTCTAACCTGTCCCTCAGTCACCCTCTAACCTGTCCCTCAATCACCCTCTAACCTGTTCTTGAATCAGCCTCCAACCTGTCCCTCAATCACCCTACAACCTGTTCTTCAATCACCCTCTAACCTGTCCCACAATCACCCTCTAACCTGTCCTTCATTCACCCTCTAACCTGTTCTTCATTCACCCTCTAACCTGTCCTTCAATCACCCTCTAACCTGTCCCTCAATCACCGTCTAACCTATTCTTCAATTACCCTCTAACCTGGCCCTCAATAACCGTCTAACCTATCCTTCAATCAGCCTCTAATCTGTTCTTCAATCACCCTCTAACCTGTCCTTCAATCAACCTCTAACCTGTTCTTCAATCACCCTCTAACCTGTTCTTCAATCACCCTGCAACCTGTCCCTCAATCACCCTCTAACCTGTTCTTCAATTACCCTCTATCCTCTCCTTCAATCACCCTCTAAGCTGTTCTTGAATCACTCTCTATCCTGTTCTTCAATCACCCTCTAACCTGTCCTTCAATCACCCTCTAACCTGTTCTTCAAACACCCTCGAACCTGTCCTTCAATCACCCTCTAAGCTGTTTTTCAATCACCCTCTAACCTGTCCCTCAATCACCCTCTAACCTGTTCTTCAATCACCCTCTAACCTGTTCTTCAATCACCCTCTAACCTGTCCTTCAATCACCCTCTAACCTGTCCCTCAATCACCCTCTAACGTGTTCTTCAATCACCCTCTAACTTGTTCTTCAATCACCCTCTAACCTGTCCTTCAATCACCCTCTAACCTGTTCTTCAATCACCCTCTAACCTGTCCCTCAGTCACCCTATAACCTGTGCCTCAATGACACTCTTACCTTTTCTTCAGTCACCCTCTAACCTGTCCCTCAATCATCCTCCAATCAGTTCTTCAATCACCCTCTAACCTGTCCTTCAATAACCCTCTAACCTGTCCCTCAATCACCCTATAACCTGTTCTTCAATCACCCTCTAACCTTTCCCTCAATCACCCTCTAACCTGTTCTTCAATCACGCTCTAACCTATCCCCCAATCACCCGCTAACCTGATCTTCAATCACCTGCTAACCTGTTCCTCAATCACCCTCTAAACTGTCCCTCAATCACCCTCTAACCTGTTCTTCAATCACCCTCTAACCTTTCCCTCAATCACCCTCTAACCTGTTCTTCAATCACGCTCTAACCTATCCCCCAATCACCCGCTAACCTGATCTTCAATCACCTGCTAACCTGTTCTTCAATCACCCTTTAACCTGTCCCTCAATCACCCTCCAACCTGTTCTTCAATCACCCTCTAAACTGTCCCTCAATCACCCTCTAACCTGTTCTTAAATCACCCTATAACCTGTTCTTCAATCACCCTCTAACCTGTTCTTCAATCACCCTCTAACCTGTTCCTCAATCACCCTCTAACCTGTTCTTTAATCACCCTCTAACCTGTTCTTCAATCACCCTCTAACCTGTTCTTTAATCACCCTCTAACCTGTTCTTCAATCACCCTCTAACCTGTTCTTCAATTACACTCTAACCTGTTCTTCAATCACCCTCTAACCTGTTCTTCAATCAGCATCTAACCTGTTCTTCAATCACCCTCGAACCTGTCCTCAATCACCCTCTAACCTGTCCCTCAATCACCCTCCAACCTGTTCTTCAATCACCCTCGAACTTTTCCCTGAATCACCCTCTAACCTGTTCTTCAATCGCCCTCTAACCTATCCCCCAATCACCCTCTAACCTGATCTTCAATCACCCTATAACCTGTTCCGCAATCACCCTCTAAACTGTCCCTCAATCAACCTCTAACCTGTTCCTCAATCACCCTCTAACCTGTTCTTTAATCACCCTCTAACCTGTTCTTCAATTACACTCTAACCTGTTCTTCAATCACCCTCTAACCTGTTCTTCAATCACCCTCTAACCTGTTCTTCAATCACCCTCGAACCTGTTCCTCAATCATCCTCTAACCTGTACTTTAATCACCCTCTAACCTGTTCTTCAATCACCCTCTAACCTGTTCTTTAATCACCCTCTAACCTGTTCTTCAATTACACTCTAACCTGTTCTTCAATCACCCTCTAACCTGTTCTTCAATCACCATCTAACCTGTTCTTCAATCACCCTCGAACCTGTTCCTCAATCACCCTCTAACCTGTCCCTCAATCACCCTCCAACCTGTTCTTCAATCACCCTCGAACTTTTCCCTGAATCACCCTCTAACCTGTTCTTCAATCGCCCTCTAACCTATCCCCCAATCACCCTCTAACCTGATCTTCAATCACCCTATAATCTGTTCCGCAATCACCCTCTAAACTGTCCCTCAATCAACCTCTAACCTGTTCCTCAATCACCCTCTAACCTGTTCTTTAATCACCCTCTAACCTGTTCTTCAATTACACTCTAACCTGTTCTTCAATCACCCTCTAACCTGTTCTTCAATCACCCTCTAACCTGTTCTTCAATCACCCTCGAACCTGTTCCTCAATCACCCTCTAACCTGTTCTTCAATCACCCTCTAACCAGTCCCTCAATCCCCTCTAACCTGTTCTTCAATCACCCTCTAACCTGTTCTTCAATCACCCTCTAACCTGTCCCTCAATCACCCTCTGACCTGTTCTTCAATCACCCTCTATCCTGTTCTTCAATCACCATCTAACCTCTTCTTCAATCACCCTCTTACCTGTTCTTGAATCAAGCTCTAACCTGTTCTTCAATCACCCTCTAACCTGTTCCTCAATCACACTCTAACCTGTTCTTCAATCACCCTCTAATCTGTTCCTCAATCACCCTCTAACCTGTACTTCAATTATCCTCTATCCTCTCCTTCAATCACCCTCTAACCTGTTATTGAATCAGTCTCTATCCTGTTCTTCAAACACCCTCTAACCTGTCCTTCAATCACCCTCTAACCTGTTCTTCAATCACCCTCTAACCTGTCCCTCAGTCACCCTCTAACCTGTCCCTCAATCACCCTCTAACCTGTTCTTGAATCAGCCTCTAACCTGTCCCTCAATCACCCTCTAACCTGTTCTTCATTCACCCTCTAACCTGTCCTTCAATCACCCTCTAACCTGTCCTTCAATCACCGTCTAACCTATTCTTCAATTACCCTCTAACCTGGCCCTCAATAAACCTCTAACCTGTTCTTCGATCACCCCCTAACCTGTCCTTCAATCAACCTCTAACCTGTTCTTCAAACACCCTCTAACCTGTCCTTCAATCACCCTCCAACCTGTTCTTCAAACACCCTCTAACCTGTCCTTCAATCACCCTCTAACCTGTCCTTCAATCACCCTCTAAGCTGTTCTTCAATCACCCTCTAACCTGTCCCTCAATCACCCTCTAACCTGTTCTTCAATCACCCTCTAACCTGTTCTTCAATCACCCTCTAACCTGTCCTTCAATCACCCTCTAACCTGTCCCTCAATCACCCTCTAACATGTTCTTCAATCACCCTCTAACCTGTTCTTCAATCACCCACTAACCTGTCCTTCAATCACCCTCTAACCTGTTCTTCAATCACCCTCTAACCTGTCCCTCAGTCACCCTATAACGTGTGCCTCAATGACACTCTTGCCTTTTCTTCAGTCACCCTCTAACCTGTCCCTCAATCACCCTCCAATCAGTTCTTCAATCACCCTCTAACCTGTCCTTCAATAACCCTCTAACCTGTCCCTCAATCACCCTGTAACCTGTTCTTCAATCACCCTCTAACCTTTCCCTCATTCACCCTCTAACCTGTTCTTCAATCACGCTCTAACCTATCCCCCAATCACCCTGTAACCTGTTCTTCAATCACCCTCTAAACTGTCCCTCAATCACCCTCTAACCTGTTCTTCAATCACCCTCTAACCTGTTCTTCAATCACCCTCTAACCTGTTCTTCAATCACCCTCTAACCAGTCCCTCAATCACCTCTAACCTGTTCTTCAATCACCCTCTAACCTGTCCCTCAATCTCCCTCTAGCCTGTTCATCAATCACCCTCTATCCTGTCCTTCAATCAGCCTCTAACCTGTCCCTCAATCAACCTCTAACCTGTTCTTCAATCACTCTCTATCCTGTTCTTCAATCACCCTCTACCCTGTTCTTCAATCACCCTCTAACCTGTTCTTCAAACACCCTCTAACCTGTCCTTCAATCACCCTCTAAGCTGTTCTTCAATCACCCTCTAACCTGTCCCTCAATCACCCTCTAACCTGTTCTTCAATCACCCTCTAACCTGTTCTTCAATCACCCTCTAACCTGTCCTTCAATCACCCTGTAACCTGTCCCTCAATCACCCTCTAACCTGTTCTTCAATCACCCTCTAACCTGTTCTTCAATCACCCTCTAACCTGTGCTTCAATCACCCTCTAACCTGTTCTTCAATCACCCTCTAACCTGTCCCTCAGTCACCCTATAACCTGTCCCTCAATCACCCTCTAACCTGTTCTTCAATCACCCTCTAAACTGTCCCTCAATCTCCCTCTAACCTTTTCTTCAATCACCCTCTAACCTGTTCTTCAATCACCCACTAACCTGTTCCTAAATCACCCTCTAACCTGTTCTTCAATCACCCTCTAATCTGTTCCTCAATCACCCTCTAACCTGTTCTTCAATTACCCTCTATCCTCTCCTTCAATCACCCTCTAACCTGTTCTTGAATCACTCTCCATCCTGTCCTTCAATCACCCTCTAACCTGTTCTTCAATCACTCTCTAACCTTTCCCTCAGTCACCCTCTAACCTGTCCCTCAGTCACCCTCTAACCTGTCCCTCAATCACCCTCTGACCTGTTCTTCAATCACCCTGCAACCTGTCCCTCAATCACCCTCTAACCTGTTCTTCAATCACCCTCTAACCTGTCCTTCAATCACCCTCTAACCTGTTCTTCAATCACCCTCTAACCTGTCCTTCAATCACCCTCTAACCTGTTCTACAATCACCCTCTAACCTTTTTCTTCAATCACCCTCTAACCTGTTCTTCAATCACCCTCTAACCTGTCCTTCAATCACCCTCTAACCTGTTCTTCAATCACCCTCTAACCTGTCCCTCAGCCACCCTATAACCTGTCCCTCAATCACCCTCTAACCTGTCCCTCAATCACCCTCTAAACTGTCCCTCAATCACCCTCTACCCTGTCCCTCAATCACCCTCTAACCTGTTCTTCAATCACCCTCTAACCTGTTCTTCAATCACCCTCTAACCTGTCCCTCAATCACCCTCTAACCTGTTCTTCAATCACCCTCTAACCTGTCCCTCAATCACCCTCTAAACTGTCCCTCAATCACCCTCTACCCTGTCCCTCAATCACCCTCTAACCTGTTCTTCAATCACCCTCTAACCTGTTCTTCAATCACCCTCTAACCTGTTCTTCAATCACCCTCTAACCTGTTCTTCAATCACCCTCTGACCTGTCCTTCAATCACCCTCTACCCTGTCCCTCAATCACCCTCTAACCTGTTCTTCAATCACCCTCTAACCTGTTCTTCAATCACCCTCTAACCTGTTCTTCAATCACCCTCTAACCTGTTCTTCAATCACCCACTAACCTGTCCTTCAATCACCCTCTAACCTGTTCTTCAATCACCCTCTAACCTGTCCCTCAGTCACCCTATAACCTGTGCCTCAATGACACTCTTGCCTTTTCTTCAGCCACCCTCTAACCTGTCCCTCAATCACCCTCCAATCAGTTCTTCAATCACCCTCTAACCTGTCCTTCAATAACCCTCTAACCTGTCCCTCAATCACCCTGTAACCTGTTCTTCAATCACCCTCTAACCTTTCCCTCATTCACCCTCTAACCTGTTCTTCAATCACGCTCTAACCTATCCCCCAATCACCCTGTAACCTGTTCTTCAATCACCCTCTAAACTGTCCCTCAATCACCCTCTAACCTGTTCTTCAATCACCCTCTAACCTGTTCTTCAATCACCCTCTTACCTGTTCTTCAATCACCCTCTAACCTGTTCTTCAATCACCCTCTAACCTGTTCTTCAATCACCCTCTAACCAGTCCCTCAATCCCCTCTAACCTGTTCTTCAATCACCCTCTAACCTGTCCCTCAATCTCCCTCTAGCCTGTTCATCAATCACCCTCTATCCTGTCCTTCAATCAGCCTCTAACCTGTCCCTCAATCAACCTCTAACCTGTTCTTCAATCACTCTCTATCCTGTTCTTCAATCACCCTCTAACCTGTTCTTCAATCACCCTCTAACCTGTCCCTCAATCTCCCTCTAACCTGTCCCTCAATCACCCTCTACCCTGTTCTTCAATCACCCTCTAACCTGTTCTTCAAACACCCTCTAACCTGTCCTTCAATCACCCTCTAAGCTGTTCTTCAATCACCCTCTAACCTGTCCCTCAATCACCGTCTAACCTGTTCTTCAATCACCCTCTAACCTGTCCTTCAATCACCCTCTAACCTGTCCTTCAATCACCCTCTAACCTGTCCCTCAATCACCCTCTAACCTGTTCTTCAATCACCCTCTAACCTGTTCTTCAATCACCCTCTAACCTGTCCTTCAATCACCCTCTAACCTGTTCTTCAATCACCCTCTAACCTGTCCCTCAGTCACCCTATAACCTGTCCCTCAATCACACTCTAACCTGTTCTTCAATCACCCTCGTACCTGTTCTTCAATCACCCTCTAACCTGTTCTTCAATCACCCTCGAACCTGTTCTTCAATCACCTTCTCACCTGTCTTTCAATCATTTTCTAACCTGCCCCACAATCACCCTCTAACCTGTTCTTCAATCACCCTCTAACCTGTTCTTCAATCACCCACTAACCTGTTCCTCAATCACCCTCTAACCTGTTCTTCAATCACCCTCTAATCTGTTCCTCAATCACCCTCTAACCTGTTCTTCAATTACCCTCTATCCTCTCCTTCAATCACCCTCTCACCTGTTCTTGAATCACTCTCTATCCTGTTCTTCAATCACCCTCTAACCTGTCCTTCAATCACCCTCTAACCTGTTCTTCAATCACCCTCTAACCTGTCCCTCAGTCACCCTCTAACCTGTCCCTCAGTCACCCTCTAACCTGTCCCTCAATCACCCTCTAACCTGTTCTTCAATCACCCTGCAACCTGTCCCTCAATCACCCTCTAACCTGTTCTTCAATCACCCTTTAACCTGTTCTACAATCACCCTCTAACCTTTTTCTTCAATCACCCTCTAACCTGTTCTTCAATCACCCTCTAACCTGTCCTTCAATCACCCTCTAACCTGTTCTTCAATCACCCTCTAACCTGTCCCTCAGCCACCCTATAACCTGTCCCTCAATCACCCTCTAACCTGTTCTTCAATCACCCTCTAACCTGTCCCTCAATCACCCTCTAAACTGTCCCTCAATCACCCTCTAACCTGTTCTTCAATCACCCTCTAACTTGTTCTTCAATCACCCTCGAACCTGTTCCTCAATTACCCTCTAACCTGTTCTTCAATCACCCTCTAACCAGTCCCTCAATCACCCTCTAACCTGTTCTTCAATCACCCTCTAACCTGTCCCTCAATCACCCTCTAACCTGTTCTTCAATCACACTCTAACCTGTCCTTCAATCAACCTCTAACCTGTCCCTCAATCACCCTCTAACCTTTTCTTCAATCATCCTCTAACCTGTCCCTCAATCAACATCTAACCTGTCCTTCAATCACCCTCAAACCTGTCCTTCAATCACCCTCTAACCTGTCCTTCAATCACCCTCTAACCTGTCCCTCTATCACCCTCTAACCTGTTCTTCAATCACCCTCGAACCTTTCCCTGAATCACCCTCTAACCTGTTCTTCAATCACCCTCTAACCTATCCCCCAATCACCCTCTAACCTGATCTTCAATCACTCTATAACCTGTCCCTCAATCACCCTCTAACCTGTTCCTCAATCACCCTCTAACCTGTTCTTTAATCACCCTCTAACCTGTTCTTAAATCACCCTCTAACCTGTCCCTCAATCACCCTCTAACCTGTTCTTCAATCACCCTCTAACCTGTTCTTCAATCACCCTCGAACCTGTTCCTCAATCACCCTCTTACCTGTTCTTCAATCACCCTCGAACCAGTCCCTCAATCCCCTCTAACCTGTTCTTCAATCACCCTCTAAACTGTCCCTCAATCTCCCTCTAGCCTGTTCATCAATCACCCTCTATCCTGTCCTTCAATCAGCCTCTAACCTGTCCCTCAATCAACCTCTAACCTGTTCTTCAATCACTCTCTATCCTGTTCTTCAATCACCCTCTAACCTGTTCTTCAATCACCCGCTAACCTGTTCTTCAATCACCCTCTAACCTGTTCTTCAATCACCCTCTAACCTGTCCCTCAATCACCCTCTGACCTGTTCTTCATTCACCCTCTAACCTGTTCTTCAATAGCTCTCTATCCTGTTCTTCAATCACCATCTAACCTCTTCTTCAATCACCCTCTAACCTGTTCTTGAATCAGCCTCGAACCTGTCCTTTAATCACCCTCTAACCTGTTCTTCAATCACCTTCTAACCTGTCCTTCAATCAACCTCTAACCTGCCCCTCAATCACCCTCTGACCTGTTCTTCATTCACCCTCTAACCTGTTCTTCAATAGCTCTCTATCCTGTTCTTCAATCACCCTCTAACCTCTTCTTCAATCACCCTCTAACCTGTTCTTCAATCACCCTCTAATCTGTTCCTCAGTCACTCTCTAACCTGTTCTTCAATTACCCTCTATCCTCTCCTTCAATCACCCTCTAACCTGTTATTGAATCACTCTCTATCCTGTTCTTCAATCACCCTCTAACCTGTTCTTCAAACACCCTCTAACCTGTCCTTCAATCACCCTCTAACCTGTTCTTCAATCACCCTCTAACCTGTCCCTCAGTCACCCTCTAACCTGTCCCTCAATCACCCTCTAACCTGTTCTTGAATCAGCCTCTAACCTGTCCCTCAATCACCCTCCAACCTGTTCTTCAATCACCCTCTAACCTGTCCCTCAATCACCCTCTAACCTGTCCTTCATTCACCCTCTAACCTTTCCCTCAATCACCGTCTAACCTATTCTTCAATTACCATCTAACCTGGCCCTCAATAACCGTCTAACCTATCCTTCAATCACCCTCTAATCTGTTCTTCAATCACCCTCTAACCTGTCCTTCAATCAACCTCTAACCTGTTCTTCAATCACCCTGCAACCTGTCCCTCAATCACCCTCTAACCTGTTCTTCAATTACCCTCTAACCTGTTCTTGAATCACTCTCTATCCTGTTCTTCAATCACCCTCTAACCTGTCCTTCAATCACCCTCTAACCTGTTCTTGAATCACTCTCTATCCTGTTCTTCAATCACCCTCTAACCTGTCCTTCAATCACCCTCTAACCTGTTCTTCAAACACCCTCTAACCTGTCCTTCAATCACCCTCCAACCTGTCCTTCAATCACCCTCTAAGCTGTTCTTAAATCACCCTCTAACCTGTCCCTCAATCACCCTCTAACCTGTTCTTCAATCACCCTCTAACCTGTTCTTCAATCACCCTCTAACCTGTCCTTCAATCACCCTCTAACCTGTCCCTCAATCACCCTCTAACATGTTCTTCAATCACCCTCTAACCTGTTCTTCAATCACCTTCTAACCTGTTCTTCAATCACCCTCTAACCTGTCCCTCAGTCACCCTATAACCTGTGCCTCAATGACACTCTTGCCTTTTCTTCAGTCACCCTCTAACCTGTCCCTCAATCACCCTCCAATCAGTTCTTCAATCACCCTCTAACCTGTCCTTCAATAACCCTCTAACCTTTCCCTCAATCACCCTCTAACCTGTTCTTCAATCACGCTCTAACCTATCCCCCAATCACCCGCTAACCTGATCTTCAATCACCTGCTAACCTGTTCCTCAATCACCCTCTAAACTGTCCCTCAATCACCCTCTAACCTGTTCTTCAATCACCCTCTAACCTGTTCTTCAATCACCCTCTAACCTGTTCTTCAATCACCCTCTAACCAGTCGCTCAATCCCCTCTAACCTGTTCTTCAATCACCTTCTAACCTGTCCCTCAATCTCCCTCTAGCCTGTTCATCAATCACCCTCTATCCTGTCCTTCAATCAGCCTCTAACCTGTCCCTCAATCAACCTCTAACCTGTTCTTCAATCACTCTCTATCCTGTTCTTCAATCACTCTCTACCCTGTTCTTCAATCACCCTCTAACCTGTTCTTCAAACACCCTCTAACCTGTCCTTCAATCACCCTCTAAGCTGTTCTTCAATCACCCTCTAACCTGTCCCTCAATCACCCTCTAACCTGTTCTTCAATCACCCTCTAACCTGTCTTCAATCACCCTCTAACCTGTACTTCAATCACCCTCTAACCTGTCCCTCAATCACCCTCTAACCTGTTCTTCAATCACCCTCTAACCTGTTCTTCAATCACCCTCTAACCTGTCCTTCAATCACCCTCTAACCTGTTCTTCAATCACCCTCTAACCTGTCCCTCAGTCACCCTGTAACCTGTCCCTCAATCACCCTCTAACCTGTTCTTCAATCACCCTCGAACCTGTTCTTCAATCACCTTCTCACCTGTCTTTCAATCATTCTCTAACCTGCCCCACAATCACCCTCTAACCTGTTCTTCAATCACCCTCTAACCTGTTCTTCAATCACCCACTAACCTGTTCCTCAATCACCCTCTAACCTGTTCTTCAATCACCCTCTAATCTGTTCCTCAATCACCCTCTAACCTGTTCTTCAATTACCCTCTATCCTCTCCTTCAATCACCCTCTAACCTGTTCTTGAATCACTCTCTATCCTGTTCTTCAATCACCCTCTAACCTGTTCTTCAATCACTCTCTAACCTGTTCTTCATTCACCCTCCACCCTGTCCTTCAATCACCCTCTAACCTGTTCTTCAATCACCCTCTAACCTGTCCCTCAGTCACCCTCTAACCTGTCCCTCAGTCACCCTCTAACCTGTCCCTCAATCACCCTCTAACCTGTTCTTCAATCACCCTGCAACCTGTCCCTCAATCACCCTCTAACCTGTTCTTCAATCACCCTTTAACCTGTTCTACAATCACCCTCTAACCTTTTTCTTCAATCACCCTCTAACCTGTTCTTCAATCACCCTCTAACCTGTCCTTCAATCACCCTCTAACCTGTTCTTCAATCACCCTCTAACCTGTCCCTCAGCCACCCTATAACCTGTCCCTCAATCACCCTCTAACCTGTTCTTCAATCACCCTCTAACCTGTCCCTCAATCACCCTCTAAACTGTCCCTCAATCACCCTCTAACCTGTTCTTCAATCACCCTCTAACCTGTTCGTCAATCAACCTCGTACCTGTTCTTCAATCACCCTCTAACTTGTTCTTCAATCACCCTCGAACCTGTTCCTCAATTACCCTCTAACCTGTTCTTCAATCACCCTCTAACCAGTCCCTCAATCACCCTCTAACCTGTTCTTCAATCACCCTCTAACCTGTCCCTCAATCACCCTCTAACCTGTTCTTCAATCACACTCTAACCTGTCCTTCAATCAACCTCTAACCTGTCCCTCAATCACCCTCTAACCTTTTCTTCAATCATCCTCTAACCTGTCCCTCAATCAACATCTAACCTGTCCTTCAATCACGCTCTAACCTGTCCTTCAATCACCCTCTAACCTGTCCTTCAATCACCCTCTAACCTGTCCCTCTATCACTCTCTAACCTGTTCTTCAATCACCCTCGAACCTTTCCCTGAATCACCCTCTAACCGGTTCTTCAATCACCCTCTAACCTATCCCCCAATCACCCTCTAACCTGATCTTCAATCACTCTATAACCTGTCCCTCAATCACCCTCTAACCTGTTCCTCAATCACCCTCTAACCTGTTCTTTAATCACCCTCTAACCTGTTCTTCAATCACACTCTAACCTGTTCTTCAATCACCCTCTCACCTGTTCTTCAATCACCCTCTAACCTGTTCTTCAATCACCCTCGAACCTGTTCCTCAATCACCCTCTTACCTGTTCTTTAATCACCCTCTAAACTGTCCCTCAATCTCCCTCTAGCCTGTCCTTCAATCAGCCTCTAACCTGTCCCTCAATCAACCTCTAACCTGTTCTTCAATCACTCTCTATCCTGTTCTTCAATCACCCTCTAACCTGTTCTTCAATCACCCTCTAAACTGTCCTTCAATCAACCTCTAAGCTGTTCTTCAATCACCCTCTAACCTGTCCCTCAATCATCCTCTAACCTGTTCTTCAATCACCCTCTAACCTGTTCTTCAATCACCCTCTAACCTGTCCTTCAATCACCCTCTAACCTGTCCCTCGATCACCCTCTAACCTGTTCTTCAATCACCCTCTAACCTGTTCTTCAATCACCCTCTAACCTGTCCTTCAATCACCCTCTAACCTGTCCTTCAATCACCCTCGAACCTGTTCTTCAATCACCTTCGAACCTGTCCTTCAATCACACTCAAACCTGCCCCTCAATCACCCTCTAACCTGTTCTTCAATCACCCTCTAACCTGTTCTTCAATCACCGTCTAACCTGTTCCTCAATCACCCTCTAATCTGTTCTTCAATCACCCTCTAACCAGTCCCTCAATCACCCTCTAACCTGTTCTTCAATCACCCTCTAACCTGTCCTTCAATCACCCTCTAACCTGTTCTTCAATCACCCTGCAACCTGTCCCTCAATCACCCTCTAACCTGTTGTTCAATCACCCTTTAACCTGTTCTACAATCACCCTCTAACCTTTATCTTCAATCACCCTCTAACCTGTTCTTCAATCACCCTCTAACCTGACCCTCAGCCACCCTATAACCTGTCCCTCAATCACCCTCTAACCTGTTCTTCAATCACCCTCTAACCTGTCCCTCAATCACCCTCTAACCTGTCCCTCAATCACCCTCTAACCTGTTCTTCAATCACCCTCTAACCTGTTCGTCAATCAACCTCGTACCTGTTCTTCAATCACCCTCTAACTTGTTCTTCAATCACCCTCGAACCTGTTCCTCAATTACCCTCTAACCTGTTCTTCAATCACCCTCTAACCTGTTCTTCAATCACCCTCTAACCTGTCCCTCAGCCACCCTATAACCTGTCCCTCAATCACCCTCTAACTTGTTCTTCAATCACCCTCTAACCTGTCCCTCAATCACCCTCTAAACTGTCCCTCAATCACCCTCTAACCTGTTCTTCAATCACCCTCTAACCTGTTCGTCAATCAACCTCGTACCTGTTCTTCAATCACCCTCTAACTTGTTCTTCAATCACCCTCGAACCTGTTCCTCAATTACCCTCTAACCTGTTCTTCAATCACCCTCTAACGAGTCCCTCAATCACCCTCTAACCTGTTCTTCAATCACCCTCTAACCTGTCCCTCAATCACCCTCTAACCTGTTCTTCAATCACACTCTAACCTGTCCTTCAATCAACCTCTAACCTGTCCCTCAATCACCCTCTAACCTTTTCTTCAATCATCCTCTAACCTGTCCCTCAATCAACATCTAACCTGTCCTTCAATCACGCTCTAACCTGTCCTTCAATCACCCTCTAACCTGTCCTTCAATCACCCTCTAACCTGTCCCTCTATCACCCTCTAACCTGTTCTTCAATCACCCTCGAACCTTTCCCTGAATCACCCTCTAACCTGTTCTTCAATCACCCTCTAACCTATCCCCCAATAACCCTCCAACCTGATCTTCAATCACTCTATAACCTGTCCCTCAATCACCCTCTAACCTGTTCCTCAATCCCCTCTAACCTGTTCTTCAATCACCCTCTAAACTGTCCCTCAATCTCCCTCTAGCCTGTTCATCAATCACCCTCTATCCTGTCCTTCAATCAGCCTCTAACCTGTCCCTCAATCAACCTCTAACCTGTTCTTCAATCACTCTCTATCCTGTTCTTCAATCACACTCTAACCTGTTCTTCAATCACCCTCTAACCTGTTCTTCAATCACCCTCTAACCTGTCCTTCAATCAACCTCTAAGCTGTTCTTCAATCACCCTCTAACCTGTCCCTCAATCACCCTCTAACCTGTCCTTCAATCACCCTCTAACCTGTTCTTCAATCACCCTGCAACCTGTCCCTCAATCACCCTCTAACCTGTTGTTCAATCACCCTTTAACCTGTTCTACAATCACCCTCTAACCTTTATCTTCAATCACCCTCTAACCTGTTCTTCAATCACCCTCTAACCTGTCCCTCAGCCACCCTATAACCTGTCCCTCAATCACCCTCTAACCTGTTCTTCAATCACCCCCTAACCTGTCCCTCAATCACCCTCTAAACTGTCCCTCAATCACCCTCTAACCTGTTCTTCAATCACCCTCTAACCTGTTCGTCAATCAACCTCGTACCTGTTCTTCAATCACCCTCTAACTTGTTCTTCAATCACCCTCGAACCTGTTCCTCAATTACCCTCTAACCTGTTCTTCAATCACCCTCTAACCAGTCCCTCAATCACCCTCTAACCTGTTCTTCAATCACCCTCTAACCTGTCCCTCAATCACCCTCTAACCTGTTCTTCAATCACACTCTAACCTGTCCTTCAATCAACCTCTAACCTGTCCCTCAATCACCCTCTAACCTTTTCTTCAATCATCCTCTAACCTGTCCCTCAATCAACATCTAACCTGTCCTTCAATCACGCTCTAACCTGTCCTTCAATCACCCTCTAACCTGTCCTTCAATCACCCTCTAACCTGTCCCTCTATCACCCTCTAACCTGTTCTTCAATCACCCTCGAACCTTTCCCTGAATCACCCTCTAACCTGTTCTTCAATCACCCTCTAACCTATCCCCCAATAACCCTCCAACCTGATCTTCAATCACTCTATAACCTGTCCCTCAATCACCCTCTAACCTGTTCCTCAATCCCCTCTAACCTGTTCTTCAATCACCCTCTAAACTGTCCCTCAATCTCCCTCTAGCCTGTTCATCAATCACCCTCTATCCTGTCCTTCAATCAGCCTCTAACCTGTCCCTCAATCAACCTCTAACCTGTTCTTCAATCACTCTCTATCCTGTTCTTCAATCACACTCTAACCTGTTCTTCAATCACCCTCTAACCTGTTCTTCAATCACCCTCTAACCTGTCCTTCAATCAACCTCTAAGCTGTTCTTCAATCACCCTCTAACCTGTCCCTCAATCACCCTCTAACCTGTCCTTCAATCACCCTCTAACCTGTTCTTCAATCACCCTGCAACCTGTCCCTCAATCACCCTCTAACCTGTTGTTCAATCACCCTTTAACCTGTTCTACAATCACCCTCTAACCTTTATCTTCAATCACCCTCTAACCTGTTCTTCAATCACCCTCTAACCTGTCCCTCAGCCACCCTATAACCTGTCCCTCAATCACCCTCTAACCTGTTCTTCAATCACCCCCTAACCTGTCCCTCAATCACCCTCTAAACTGTCCCTCAATCACCCTCTAACCTGTTCTTCAATCACCCTCTAACCTGTTCGTCAATCAACCTCGTACCTGTTCTTCAATCACCCTCTAACTTGTTCTTCAATCACCCTCGAACCTGTTCCTCAATTACCCTCTAACCTGTTCTTCAATCACCCTCTAACCTGTTCTTCAATCACCCTCTAACCTGTCCCTCAGCCACCCTATAACCTGTCCCTCAATCACCCTCTAACCTGTTCTTCAATCACCCTCTAACCTGTCCCTCAATCACCCTCTAAACTGTCCCTCAATCACCCTCTAACCTGTTCTTCAATCACCCTCTAACCTGTTCGTCAATCAACCTCGTACCTGTTCTTCAATCACCCTCTAACTTGTTCTTCAATCACCCTCGAACCTGTTCCTCAATTACCCTCTAACCTGTTCTTCAATCACCCTCTAACCAGTCCCTCAATCACCCTCTAACCTGTTCTTCAATCACCCTCTAACCTGTCCCTCAATCACCCTCTAACCTGTTCTTCAATCACACTCTAACCTGTCCTTCAATCAACCTCTAACCTGTCCCTCAATCACCCTCTAACCTTTTCTTCAATCATCCTCTAACCTGTCCCTCAATCAACATCTAACCTGTCCTTCAATCACGCTCTAACCTGTCCTTCAATCACCCTCTAACCTGTCCTTCAATCACCCTCTAACCTGTCCCTCTATCACCCTCTAACCTGTTCTTCAATCACCCTCGAACCTTTCCCTGAATCACCCTCTAACCTGTTCTTCAATCACCCTCTAACCTATCCCCCAATAACCCTCTAACCTGATCTTCAATCACCCTCTAACCTGTTCTTCAATCACAATCTAACCTGTTCTTCAATCACCCTCTAACCTGTTCTTCAATCACCCTCTAACCTGTTCTTCAATCACCCTCGAACCTGTTCCTCAATCACCCTCTTACCTGTTCTTTAATCACCCTCTAACCAGTCCCTCAATCCCCTCTAACCTGTTCTTCAATCACCCTCTAAACTGTCCCTCAATCTCCCTCTAGCCTGTTCATCAATCACCCTCTATCCTGTCCTTCAATCAGCCTCTAACCTGTCCCTCAATCAACCTCTAACCTGTTCTTCAATCACTCTCTATCCTGTTCTTCAATCACCCTCTAACCTGTTCTTCAATCACCCTCTAACCTGTTCTTCAATCACCCTCTAACCTGTCCTTCAATCAACCTCTAAGCTGTTCTTCAATCACCCTCTAACCTGTCCCTCAATCACCCTCTAACCTGTTCTTCAATCACCCTCTAACCTGTTCTTCAATCACCCTCTAACCTGTCCTTCAATCACCCTCTAACCTGTCCCTCGATCACCCTCTAACCTGTTCTTCAATCACCCTCTAACCTGTTCTTCAATCACCCTCTAACCTGTCCTTCAATCACCCTCTAACCTGTTCTTCAATCACCCTCTAACCTGTCCCTCAGTCACCCCATAACCTGTCCCTCAATCACACTCTAACCTGTTCTTCAATCACCCTCGTACCTGTTCTTCAATCACCCTCCAATCTGTTCTTCAATCACCCTCTAACCTGTCCTTCAATCACCCTCGAACCTGTTCTTCAATCACCTTCGAACCTGTCCATCAATCACACTCAAACCTGCCCCTCAATCACCCTCTAACCTGTTCTTCAATCACCCTCTAACCTGTTCTTCAATCACCGTCTAACCTGTTCCTCAATCACCCTCTAACCTGTTCTTCAATCACCCTCTAACCAGTCCCTCAATCACCCTCTAACCTGTTCTTCAATCACCCTCTAACCTGTCGTTCAATCCACCCTCTAACCTGTTCTTCAATCACCCTGCAACCTGTCCCTCAATCACCCTCTAACCTGTTGTTCAATCACCCTTTAACCTGTTCTACAATCGCCCTCTAACCTTTTTCTTCCATCACCCTCTAACCTGTTCTTCAATCAACATCTAACCTGTTCTTCAATCACCCTCTAACCTGTCCCTCAATCTCCCTCTAGCCTGTTCATCAATCACCCTCTATCCTGTTCTTCAAGCACCCTCTAACCTGTTATTCAATCACCCTCTAACCTGTCCCTCAATCACTCTCTAACCTGTCCCTCAATCAACCTCTAACCTGTTCTTCAATCACTCTCTATCCTGTTCTTCAATCACTCTCTAACCTGTTCTTCAATCACCCTCTAACCTGTTCTTCAATCACCCTCTAACCTGTCCTTCAATCACCCTCTAACCTGTCCCTCGATCACCCTCTAACCTGTTCTTCAATCACCCTCTAACCTGTTCTTCAATCAACCTCTAACCTGTTCTTCAATCACCCTCTAACCTTTCCCTCAATCACTCTCTAACCTGTCCCTCAATCAACCTCTAACCTGTTCTTCAATCACTCTCTATCCTGTTCTTCAATCACTCTCTAACCTGTTCTTCAATCACCCTCTAACCTGTTCTTCAATCACCCTCTAACCTGTTCTTCAATCACCCTCTAACCGGTCCTTCAATCACCCTCTAACCTGTTCTTCATTCACCCTCTAACCTGTCCCTCAGTCACCCTATAACCTGTCCCTCAATCACACTCTAACCTGTTCTTCAATCACCCTCGTACCTGTTCTTCAATCACCCTCTAACCTGTTCTTCAATCACCCTCTAACCTGTCCTTCAATCACCCTCGAACCTGTTCTTCAATCACCTTCGAACCTGTCCTTCAATCACACTCAAACCTGCCCCTCAATCACCCTCTAACCTGTTCTTCAATCACCCTCTAACCTGTTCTTCAATCACCGTCTAACCTGTTCCTCAATCACCCTCTAACCTGTTCTTCAATCACCCTCTAACCAGTCCCTGAATCACCCTCTAACCTGTTCTTCAATCACCCTCTAACCTGTCCTTCAATCACCCTCTAACCTGTTCTTCAATCACCCTGCAACCTGTCCCTCAATCACCCTCTAACCTGTTCTTCAATCACCCTTTAACCTGTTCTACAATCACCCTCTAACCTTTTTCTTCAATCACCCTCTAACCTGTTCTTCAATCAACATCTAACCTGTTCTTCAATCACCCTCTAACCTGTCCCTCAATCTCCCTCTAGCCTGTTCATCAATCACCCTCTATCCTGTTCTTCAAGCACCCTCTAACCTGTTATTCAATCACCCTCTAACCTGTCCCTCAATCACTCTCTAACCTGTCCCTCAATCAACCTCTAACCTGTTCTTCAATCACTCTCTATCCTGTTCTTCAATCACTCTCTAACCTGTTCTTCAATCACCCTCTAACCTGTTCTTCAATCACCCTCTAACCTGTCCTTCAATCACCCTCTAAACTATTCTTCAATCACCCTCTAACCTGTCCCTCAATCACCCTCTAACCTGTTCTTCAATCACCCTCTAACCTGTTCTTCAATCACTCTCTAACCTGTCCTTCAATCACCCTCCAACCTGTCCCTCAATCACCCTCTAACCTGTTCTTCAATCACCCTCTAACCTGTTCTTCAATCACCTTCTAACCTGTCCTTCAATCACCCTCTAACCTGTCCTTCAATCACCCTCTAACCTGTTCTTCAATCACCCTCTAACCTGTCCCTCAGTCACCCTATAACCTGTCCCTCAATCACCCTCTAACCTGTTCTTCAATCACCCTCTAACCTGTCCCTCAATCACCCTCTAAACTCTCCCTCAATCACCCTCTAACCTGTTCTTCAATCACCCTCTAACCTGTTCGTCAATCAACCTCGTACCTGTTCTTCAATCACCCTCTAACTTGTTCTTCAATCACCCTCTAACCAGTCCCTCAATCACCCTCTAACCTGTTCTTCAATCACCCTCTAACCTGTCCCTCAATCACCCTCTAACCTGTTCTTCAATCACACTCTAACCTGTTCTTCAATCACCCTCGAACCTTTCCCTGAATCACCCTCTAACCTGTTCTTCAATCACCCTCTAACCTATCCCCCAATCACCCTCTAACCTGATCTTCAGTCACTCTATAACCTGTTCCGCAATCACCCTCTAAACTGTCCCTCAATCACCCTCTAACCTGTTCCTCAATCACCCTCTAACCTGTTCTTTAATCACCCTCTAACCTGTTCTTCAATCACACTCTAACCTGTTCTTCAATCATCCTCTAACCTGTTCTTCAATCACCCTCTAACCTGTTCTTCAATCACCCTCGAACCTGTTCCTCAATCACCCTCTTACCTGTTCTTCAATCACCCTCTAACCTGTTCTTCAATCACCCTCTAACCTGTTCTTCAATCACCCTCTAACCTGTTCCTCAATCACCCTCTAACCTGTTCTTTAATCACCCTCCAACCTGTTCTTCAATCACCCTCTAACCTGTTCCTCAATCACCCTCTAACCTGTTCTTTAATCACCCTCTAACCTGTTCTTCAATCACCCTCTAACCTGTTCTTCAATCACCCTCTAACCTGTTCCTCAATCACCCTCTAACCTGTTCTTTAATCACCCTCTAACCTGTTCTTCAATCACCCTCTAACCTGTTCGTCAATCACCCTCGGACCTGTTCTTCAATCACCCTCTAACTTGTTCTTCAATCACCCTCGAACCTGTTCCTCAATCACCCTCTAACCTGTTCTTCAATCACCCTTTAACCAGTCCCTCAATCACCCTCTAACCTGTTCTTCAATCACCCTCTAACCTGTCCCTCAATCACCCTCTAACCTGTTCTTCAATCACACTCTAACCTGTCCTTAAATCAACCTCAAACCTGTACCTCAATCACCCTCTAACCTTTTCTTCGATCATCCTCTCACCTGTCCCTCAATCAACATCTCACCTGTCCTTCAATCGCCCTCTAACCTGTTCTTCAATCTCCCCCTAACCTGTTCCTCAATCACCCTCTAACCTGTTCTTCAATCACCCTCTAATCTGTTCCTTAATCACCCTCTAACCTGTTCTTCAATTACCCTCTATCCTCTCCTTCAATCAGCCTCTAACCTGTTCTTGAATCACTCTCTATCCTTTTCTTCAATCACCCTCTAACCTGTTCTTCAATCACGCTCTAACCTGTTCTTCAATCACCCTCTAAACTGTCCTTCAATCACCCCCTAACCTGTTCGTAAATCACCCTCTAACCTGTCCCTCAGACACCCTCTAACCTGTCCCTCAATCACCCTCTAACCTGTTCTTGAATCAGCCTCTCACCTGTCCCTCAATCACCCTCTAACCTCTTCTTCAATCACCCTCTAACCTATCCCCCAATCAACCTCTAACCTGATCTTCAATCACCCTATAACCTGTTCCGCAATCACCATCTAAACTGTCCCTCAATCACCCTCTAACCTGTTCCTCAATCAACCTCCAACCTGTTCTTCAATCACCCTCGAACCTGTTCCTCAATCACCCTCTAACCTGTTCTTCAATCACCATCTAACCAGTCCCTCAATCCCCTCTAACCTGTTCTTCAATCACCCTCTAACCTGTCCCTCAATCTCCCTCTAGACTGTTCATCAATCACCCTCTATCCTGTCCTTCAATCAGCCTCTAACCTGTCCCTCAATCAACCTCTAACCTGTTCTTCAATCACCCTCTAACCTGTTCTTCAATCACTCTCTATCCTGTTCTTCAATCACCCTCTAACCTGTCCTTCAATCACCCTCTAACTTGTTCTTCAATCACCCTCGAACCTGTTCCTCAATTACCCTCTAACCTGTTCTTCAATCACCCTCTAACCTGTTCTTCAATCACCCTCTAACCTGTCCCTCAGCCACCCTATAACCTGTCCCTCAATCACCCTCTAACCTGTTCTTCAATCACCCTCTAACCTGTCCCTCAATCACCCTCTAAACTGTCCCTCAATCACCCTCTAACCTGTTCTTCAATCACCCTCTAACCTGTTCGTCAATCAACCTCGTACCTGTTCTTCAATCACCCTCTAACTTGTTCTTCAATCACCCTCGAACCTGTTCCTCAATTACCCTCTAACCTGTTCTTCAATCACCCTCTAACCAGTCCCTCAATCACCCTCTAACCTGTTCTTCAATCACCCTCTAACCTGTCCCTCAATCACCCTCTAACCTGTTCTTCAATCACACTCTAACCTGTCCTTCAATCAACCTCTAACCTGTCCCTCAATCACCCTCTAACCTTTTCTTCAATCATCCTCTAACCTGTCCCTCAATCAACATCTAACCTGTCCTTCAATCACGCTCTAACCTGTCCTTCAATCACCCTCTAACCTGTCCTTCAATCACCCTCTAACCTGTCCCTCTATCACCCTCTAACCTGTTCTTCAATCACCCTCGAACCTTTCCCTGAATCACCCTCTAACCTGTTCTTCAATCACCCTCTAACCTATCCCCCAATAACCCTCTAACCTGATCTTCAATCACCCTCTAACCTGTTCTTCAATCACAATCTAACCTGTTCTTCAATCACCCTCTAACCTGTTCTTCAATCACCCTCTAACCTGTTCTTCAATCACCCTCGAACCTGTTCCTCAATCACCCTCTTACCTGTTCTTTAATCACCCTCTAACCAGTCCCTCAATCCCCTCTAACCTGTTCTTCAATCACCCTCTAAACTGTCCCTCAATCTCCCTCTAGCCTGTTCATCAATCACCCTCTATCCTGTCCTTCAATCAGCCTCTAACCTGTCCCTCAATCAACCTCTAACCTGTTCTTCAATCACTCTCTATCCTGTTCTTCAATCACCCTCTAACCTGTTCTTCAATCACCCTCTAACCTGTTCTTCAATCACCCTCTAACCTGTCCTTCAATCAACCTCTAAGCTGTTCTTCAATCACCCTCTAACCTGTCCCTCAATCACCCTCTAACCTGTTCTTCAATCACCCTCTAACCTGTTCTTCAATCACCCTCTAACCTGTCCTTCAATCACCCTCTAACCTGTCCCTCGATCACCCTCTAACCTGTTCTTCAATCACCCTCTAACCTGTTCTTCAATCACCCTCTAACCTGTCCTTCAATCACCCTCTAACCTGTTCTTCAATCACCCTCTAACCTGTCCCTCAGTCACCCCATAACCTGTCCCTCAATCACACTCTAACCTGTTCTTCAATCACCCTCGTACCTGTTCTTCAATCACCCTCCAATCTGTTCTTCAATCACCCTCTAACCTGTCCTTCAATCACCCTCGAACCTGTTCTTCAATCACCTTCGAACCTGTCCATCAATCACACTCAAACCTGCCCCTCAATCACCCTCTAACCTGTTCTTCAATCACCCTCTAACCTGTTCTTCAATCACCGTCTAACCTGTTCCTCAATCACCCTCTAACCTGTTCTTCAATCACCCTCTAACCAGTCCCTCAATCACCCTCTAACCTGTTCTTCAATCACCCTCTAACCTGTCGTTCAATCCACCCTCTAACCTGTTCTTCAATCACCCTGCAACCTGTCCCTCAATCACCCTCTAACCTGTTGTTCAATCACCCTTTAACCTGTTCTACAATCGCCCTCTAACCTTTTTCTTCCATCACCCTCTAACCTGTTCTTCAATCAACATCTAACCTGTTCTTCAATCACCCTCTAACCTGTCCCTCAATCTCCCTCTAGCCTGTTCATCAATCACCCTCTATCCTGTTCTTCAAGCACCCTCTAACCTGTTATTCAATCACCCTCTAACCTGTCCCTCAATCACTCTCTAACCTGTCCCTCAATCAACCTCTAACCTGTTCTTCAATCACTCTCTATCCTGTTCTTCAATCACTCTCTAACCTGTTCTTCAATCACCCTCTAACCTGTTCTTCAATCACCCTCTAACCTGTCCTTCAATCACCCTCTAACCTGTCCCTCGATCACCCTCTAACCTGTTCTTCAATCACCCTCTAACCTGTTCTTCAATCAACCTCTAACCTGTTCTTCAATCACCCTCTAACCTTTCCCTCAATCACTCTCTAACCTGTCCCTCAATCAACCTCTAACCTGTTCTTCAATCACTCTCTATCCTGTTCTTCAATCACTCTCTAACCTGTTCTTCAATCACCCTCTAACCTGTTCTTCAATCACCCTCTAACCTGTCCTTCAATCACCCTCTAACCTGTTCTTCATTCACCCTCTAACCTGTCCCTCAGTCACCCTATAACCTGTCCCTCAATCACACTCTAACCTGTTCTTCAATCACCCTCGTACCTGTTCTTCAATCACCCTCTAACCTGTTCTTCAATCACCCTCTAACCTGTCCTTCAATCACCCTCGAACCTGTTCTTCAATCACCTTCGAACCTGTCCTTCAATCACACTCAAACCTGCCCCTCAATCACCCTCTAACCTGTTCTTCAATCACCCTCTAACCTGTTCTTCAATCACCGTCTAACCTGTTCCTCAATCACCCTCTAACCTGTTCTTCAATCACCCTCTAACCAGTCCCTGAATCACCCTCTAACCTGTTCTTCAATCACCCTCTAACCTGTCCTTCAATCACCCTCTAACCTGTTCTTCAATCACCCTGCAACCTGTCCCTCAATCACCCTCTAACCTGTTCTTCAATCACCCTTTAACCTGTTCTACAATCACCCTCTAACCTTTTTCTTCAATCACCCTCTAACCTGTTCTTCAATCAACATCTAACCTGTTCTTCAATCACCCTCTAACCTGTCCCTCAATCTCCCTCTAGCCTGTTCATCAATCACCCTCTATCCTGTTCTTCAAGCACCCTCTAACCTGTTATTCAATCACCCTCTAACCTGTCCCTCAATCACTCTCTAACCTGTCCCTCAATCAACCTCTAACCTGTTCTTCAATCACTCTCTATCCTGTTCTTCAATCACTCTCTAACCTGTTCTTCAATCACCCTCTAACCTGTTCTTCAATCACCCTCTAACCTGTCCTTCAATCACCCTCTAAACTATTCTTCAATCACCCTCTAACCTGTCCCTCAATCACCCTCTAACCTGTTCTTCAATCACCCTCTAACCTGTTCTTCAATCACTCTCTAACCTGTCCTTCAATCACCCTCCAACCTGTCCCTCAATCACCCTCTAACCTGTTCTTCAATCACCCTCTAACCTGTTCTTCAATCACCTTCTAACCTGTCCTTCAATCACCCTCTAACCTGTCCTTCAATCACCCTCTAACCTGTTCTTCAATCACCCTCTAACCTGTCCCTCAGTCACCCTATAACCTGTCCCTCAATCACCCTCTAACCTGTTCTTCAATCACCCTCTAACCTGTCCCTCAATCACCCTCTAAACTCTCCCTCAATCACCCTCTAACCTGTTCTTCAATCACCCTCTAACCTGTTCGTCAATCAACCTCGTACCTGTTCTTCAATCACCCTCTAACTTGTTCTTCAATCACCCTCTAACCAGTCCCTCAATCACCCTCTAACCTGTTCTTCAATCACCCTCTAACCTGTCCCTCAATCACCCTCTAACCTGTTCTTCAATCACACTCTAACCTGTTCTTCAATCACCCTCGAACCTTTCCCTGAATCACCCTCTAACCTGTTCTTCAATCACCCTCTAACCTATCCCCCAATCACCCTCTAACCTGATCTTCAGTCACTCTATAACCTGTTCCGCAATCACCCTCTAAACTGTCCCTCAATCACCCTCTAACCTGTTCCTCAATCACCCTCTAACCTGTTCTTTAATCACCCTCTAACCTGTTCTTCAATCACACTCTAACCTGTTCTTCAATCATCCTCTAACCTGTTCTTCAATCACCCTCTAACCTGTTCTTCAATCACCCTCGAACCTGTTCCTCAATCACCCTCTTACCTGTTCTTCAATCACCCTCTAACCTGTTCTTCAATCACCCTCTAACCTGTTCTTCAATCACCCTCTAACCTGTTCCTCAATCACCCTCTAACCTGTTCTTTAATCACCCTCCAACCTGTTCTTCAATCACCCTCTAACCTGTTCCTCAATCACCCTCTAACCTGTTCTTTAATCACCCTCTAACCTGTTCTTCAATCACCCTTTAACCTGTTCTTCAATCACCCTCTAACCTGTTCCTCAATCACCCTCTAACCTGTTCTTTAATCACCCTCTAACCTGTTCTTCAATCACCCTCTAACCTGTTCGTCAATCACCCTCGGACCTGTTCTTCAATCACCCTCTAACTTGTTCTTCAATCACCCTCGAACCTGTTCCTCAATCACCCTCTAACCTGTTCTTCAATCACCCTTTAACCAGTCCCTCAATCACCCTCTAACCTGTTCTTCAATCACCCTCTAACCTGTCCCTCAATCACCCTCTAACCTGTTCTTCAATCACACTCTAACCTGTCCTTAAATCAACCTCAAACCTGTACCTCAATCACCCTCTAACCTTTTCTTCGATCATCCTCTCACCTGTCCCTCAATCAACATCTCACCTGTCCTTCAATCGCCCTCTAACCTGTTCTTCAATCTCCCCCTAACCTGTTCCTCAATCACCCTCTAACCTGTTCTTCAATCACCCTCTAATCTGTTCCTTAATCACCCTCTAACCTGTTCTTCAATTACCCTCTATCCTCTCCTTCAATCAGCCTCTAACCTGTTCTTGAATCACTCTCTATCCTTTTCTTCAATCACCCTCTAACCTGTTCTTCAATCACGCTCTAACCTGTTCTTCAATCACCCTCTAAACTGTCCTTCAATCACCCCCTAACCTGTTCGTAAATCACCCTCTAACCTGTCCCTCAGTCACCCTCTAACCTGTCCCTCAATCACCCTCTAACCTGTTCTTGAATCAGCCTCTCACCTGTCCCTCAATCACCCTCTAACCTCTTCTTCAATCACCCTCTAACCTATCCCCCAATCAACCTCTAACCTGATCTTCAATCACCCTATAACCTGTTCCGCAATCACCATCTAAACTGTCCCTCAATCACCCTCTAACCTGTTCCTCAATCAACCTCCAACCTGTTCTTCAATCACCCTCGAACCTGTTCCTCAATCACCCTCTAACCTGTTCTTCAATCACCATCTAACCAGTCCCTCAATCCCCTCTAACCTGTTCTTCAATCACCCTCTAACCTGTCCCTCAATCTCCCTCTAGACTGTTCATCAATCACCCTCTATCCTGTCCTTCAATCAGCCTCTAACCTGTCCCTCAATCAACCTCTAACCTGTTCTTCAATCACTCTCTATCCTGTTCTTCAATCACCCTCTAACCTGTCCTTCAATCACCCTCTAACCTGTTCCTCAATCACCCTCTAACCTGTTCTTCAATCACCCTCTAACCTGTTCTTCAATCACCCTCTAACCTGTCCTTCAATCACCCTCTAACCTGTTCTTCAATCACCCTCTAACCTGTCCCTCAGTCACCCTATAACCTGTCCCTCAATCACCCTCTAACCTGTTCTTCAATCACCCTCTAACCTGTTCTTCAATCACTCTCTATCCTGTTCTTCAATCACCCTCTAACCTGTCCTTCAATCACCCTCTAACCTGTTCCTCAATCACCCTCTAACCTGTTCTTCAATCACCCTCTAACCTGTTCTTCAATCACCCTCTAACCTGTTCTTCAATCACCCTCTAACCTGTTCTTCAATCACCCTCGAACCTGTTCTTCAATCACCTTCTAACCTGTCCTTTAAATCTGCCTCTAACCTGCCCCTCAATCACCCTCTAACCTGTTCTTCAATCACCCTCTAACCTGTTCTTCAATCTCCCTCTAACCTGTTCCTCAATCACCCTCTAACCTGTTCTTCAATCACCCTCTAACCTGTCCTTCAATCACCCTCTAACCTGTTCTTCAATCACCCTGCAACCTGTCCCTCAATCACCCTCTAACCTGTTCTTCAATCACCCTTTAACCTGTTCTACAATCACCCTCTAACCTTTTTCTTCAATCACCCTCTAACCTGTTCTTCAATCAACATCTAACCTGTTCTTCAATCACCCTCTAACCTGTCCCTCAATCTCCCTCTATCCTGTTCTTCAATCACTCTCTAACCTGTTCTTCAATCACCCTCTAACCTGTTCTTCAATCACCCTCTAACCTGTTCTTCAATCACCCTCTAACCTGTCCTTCAATCACCCTCTAACCTGTTCTTCAATCACCCTCTAACCTGTCCCTCAGTCACCCTATAACCTGTCCCTCAATCACACTCTAACCTGTTCTTCAATCACCCTCGTACCTGTTCTTCAATCACCCTCTAACCTGTTCTTCAATCACCCTCTAACCTGTCCTTCAATCACCCTCGAACCTGTTCTTCAATCACCTTCGAACCTGTCCTTCAATCACACTCAAACCTGCCCCTCAATCACCCTCTAACCTGTTCTTCAATCACCCTCTAACCTGTTCTTCAATCACCGTCTAACCTGTTCCTCAATCACCCTCTAACCTGTTCTTCAATCACCCTCTAACCAGTCCCTCAATCACCCTCTAACCTGTTCTTCAATCACCCTCTAACCTGTCCCTCAATCACCCTCTAACCTGTTCTTCAATCACCCTTTAACCTGTTCTACAATCACCCTCTAACCTTTTTCTTCAATCACCCTCTAACCTGTTCTTCAATCAGTATCTAACCTGTTCTTCAATCACCCTCTAACCTGTCCCTCAATCTCCCTCTAGCCTGTTCATCAATCATCCTCTATCCTGTTCTTCAAGCACCCTCTAACCTGTTATTCAATCACCCTCTAACCTGTCCCTCAATCACTCTCTAACCTGTCCCTCAATCAACCTCTAACCTGTTCTTCAATCACTCTCTATCCTGTTCTTCAATCACTCTCTAACCTGTTCTTCAATCACCCTCTAACCTGTTCTTCAATCACCCTCTAACCTGTCCTTCAATCACCCTCTAAACTGTTCTTCAATCACCCTCTAACCTGTCCCTCAATCACCCTCTAACCTGTTCTTCAATCACCCTCTAACCTGTTCTTCAATCACTCTCTAACCTGTCCTTCAATCACCCTCCAACCTGTCCCTCAATCACCCTCTAACCTGTTCTTCAATCACCCTCTAACCTGTTCTTCAATCACCTTCTAACCTGTCCTTCAATCACCCTCTAACCTGTCCTTCAATCACCCTCTAACCTGTTCTTCAATCACCCTCCAACCTGTCCCTCAGTCACCCTATAACCTGTCCCTCAATCACCCTCTAACCTGTTCTTCAATCACCCTCTAACCTGTCCCTCAATCACCCTCTAAACTCTCCCTCAATCACCCTCTAACCTGTTCTTCAATCACCCTCTAACCTGTTCGTCAATCAACCTCGTACCTGTTCTTCAATCACCCTCTAACTTGTTCTTCAATCACCCTCGAACCTGTTCCTCAATTACTCTCCAACCTGTTCTTCAATCACCCTCTAACCAGTCCCTCAATCACCCTCTAACCTGTTCTTCAATCACCCTCTAACCTGTCCCTCAATCACCCTCTAACCTGTTCTTCAATCACACTCTAACCTGTCCTTCAATCAACCTCTAACCTGTCCCTCAATCACCCTCTAACCTTTTCTTCAATCATCCTCTAACCTGTCCCTCAATCAACATATCACCTGTCCTTCAATCACCCTCGAACCTTTCCCTGAATCACCCTCTAACCTGTTCTTCAATCACCCTCTAACCTATCCCCCAATCACCCTCTAACCTGATCTTCAGTCACTCTATAACCTGTTCCGCAATCACCCTCTAAACTGTCCCTCAATCACCCTCTAACCTGTTCCTCAATCACCCTCTAACCTGTTCTTTAATCACCCTCTAACCTGTTCTTCAATCACACTCTAACCTGTTCTTCAATCATCCTCTAACCTGTTCTTCAATCACCCTCTAACCTGTTCTTCAATCACCCTCTAACCTGTTCCTCAATCACCCTCTTACCTGTTCTTCAATCACCCTCTAACCTGTTCTTCAATCACCCTCTAACCTGTTCTTCAATCACCCTCTAACCTGTTCCTCAATCACCCTCTAACCTGTTCTTTAATCACCCTCCAACCTGTTCTTCAATCACCCTCTAACCTGTTCCTCAATCACCCTCTAACCTGTTCTTTAATCACCCTCTAACCTGTTCTTCAATCACCCTCTAACCTGTTCCTCAATCACCCTCTAACCTGTTCTTTAATCACCCTCTAACCTGTTCTTCAATCACCCTCTAACCTGTTCTTCAATCACCCTCTAACCTGTTCCTCAATCACCCTCTAACCTGTTCTTTAATCACCCTCTAACCTGTTCTTCAATCACCCTCTAACCTGTTCGTCAATCACCCTCGTACCTGTTCTTCAATCACCCTCTAACTTGTTCTTCAATCACCCTCGAACCTGTTCCTCAATCACCCTCTAACCTGTTCTTCAATCACCCTCTAACCAGTCCCTCAATCACCCTCTAACCTGTTCTTCAATCACCCTCTAACCTGTCCCTCAATCTCCCTCTAACCTGTTCTTCAATCACACTCTAACCTGTCCTTAAATCAACCTCAAACCTGTCCCTCAATCACCCTCTAACCTTTTCTTCGATCATCCTCTCACCTGTCCCTCAATCAACATCTCACCTGTCCTTCAATCACCCTCTAACTTGTTCTTCAATCACCCTCGAACCTGTTCCTCAATCACCCTCTAACCTGTTCTTCAATCACCCTCTAACCAGTCCCTCAATCACCCTCTAACCTGTCCTTCAATCACCCTCTAACCTGTCCCTCTATCACCCTCTAACCTGTCCTTCAATCACCCTCTAACCTGCCCCTCAATCACCCTCTGACCTGTTCTTCAATCACCCTCTAACCTGTTCTTCAATCACCCTCTAATCTGTTCCTTAATCACCCTCTAACCTGTTCTTTAATCACCCTCCAACCTGTTCTTCAATCACCCTCTAACCTGTTCCTCAATCACCCTCTAACCTGTTCTTTAATCACCCTCTAACCTGTTCTTCAATCACCCTCTAACCTGTTCCTCAATCACCCTCTAACCTGTTCTTTAATCACCCTCTAACCTGTTCTTCAATCACCCTCTAACCTGTTCTTCAATCACCCTCTAACCTGTTCCTCAATCACCCTCTAACCTGTTCTTTAATCACCCTCTAACCTGTTCTTCAATCACCCTCTAACCTGTTCGTCAATCACCCTCGTACCTGTTCTTCAATCACCCTCTAACTTGTTCTTCAATCACCCTCGAACCTGTTCCTCAATCACCCTCTAACCTGTTCTTCAATCACCCTCTAACCAGTCCCTCAATCACCCTCTAACCTGTTCTTCAATCACCCTCTAACCTGTCCCTCAATCTCCCTCTAACCTGTTCTTCAATCACACTCTAACCTGTCCTTAAATCAACCTCAAACCTGTCCCTCAATCACCCTCTAACCTTTTCTTCGATCATCCTCTCACCTGTCCCTCAATCAACATCTCACCTGTCCTTCAATCACCCTCTAACTTGTTCTTCAATCACCCTCGAACCTGTTCCTCAATCACCCTCTAACCTGTTCTTCAATCACCCTCTAACCAGTCCCTCAATCACCCTCTAACCTGTCCTTCAATCACCCTCTAACCTGTCCCTCTATCACCCTCTAACCTGTCCTTCAATCACCCTCTAACCTGCCCTTCAATCACCCTCTGACCTGTTCTTCAATCACCCTCTAACCTGTTCTTCAATCACCCTCTAATCTGTTCCTTAATCACCCTCTAACCTGTTCTTCAATTACCCTCTATCCTCTCCTCCAATCACCCTCTAACCTGTTCTTGAATCACTCTCTATCCTTTTCTTCAATCACCCTCTAACCTGTTCTTCAATCACTCTCTAACCTGTTCTTCAATCACCCTCTAAACTGTCCTTCAATCACCCTCTAACCTGTTCGTAAATCACCCTCTAACCTGTCCCTCAGTCACCCTCTAACCTGTCCCTCAATCACCCTCTAACCTGTTCTTGAATCAGCCTCTCACCTGTCCCTCAATCACCCTCTAACCTCTTCTTCAATCACCCTCTAACCTATCCCCCAATCAACCTCTAACCTGATCTTCAATCACCCTATAACCTGTTCCGCAATCACCATCTAAACTGTCCCTCAATCACCCTCTAACCTGTTCCTCAATCACCCTCCAACCTGTTCTTTAATCACCCTCTAACCTGTTCTTCAATCACACTCTAACCTGTTCTTCAATCACCCTCTAACCTGTTCTTCAATCACCCTCCAACCTGTTCTTCAATCACCCTCGAACCTGTTCCTCAATCACCCTCTAACCTGTTCTTCAATCACCCTCTAACCAGTCCCTCAATCCCCTCTAACCTGTTCTTCAATCACCCTCTAACCTGTCCCTCAATCTCCCTCTAGACTGTTCATCAATCACCCTCTATCCTGTCCTTCAATAAGCCTCTAACCTGTCCCTCAATCAACCTCTAACCTATTCTTCAATCACTCTCTATCCTGTTCTTCAATCACCCTCTAACCTGTCCTTCAATCACCCTCTAACCTGTTCCTCAATCACCCTCTAACCTGTTCTTCAATCACCCTCTAACCTGTTCTTCAATCACCCTCTAACCTGTCCCTCAGTCACCCTATAACCTGTCCCTCAATCACAATCTAACCTGTTCTTCAATCACCCTCGTACCTGTACTTCAATCACCCTCTAACCTGTTCTTCAATCACCCTCGAACCTGTTCTTCAATCACCTTCTAACCTGTCCTTCAATCACCCTCTAACCTGCCCCTCAATCACCCTCTAACCTGTTCTTCAATCACCCTCTAACCTGTTCTTCAATCTCCCCCTAACCTGTTCCTCAATCACCCTCTAACCTGTTCTTCAATCACCCTTTAATCTGTTCCTCAATCACCCTCTAACCTGTTCTTCAATTACCCTCTATCCTCTCCTTCAATCTCCCTCTAACCTGTTCTTCAATCACTCTCTAACCTGTTCTTCAATCACCCTCTAACCTGTCCTTCAATCACCCTCTAACCTGTTCGTAAATCACCCTCTAACCTGTCCCTCAGTCACCCTCTAACCTGTCCCTCAATCACCCTCTAACCTGTTCTTGAATCAGCCTCTCACCTGTCCCTCAATCACCCTCTAACCTGTTCTTCAAACACCCTCTACCGTGTCCCTCAATCACCCTCTGACCTGTCCTTCAATCACCCTCCAACCTGTTCTTCATTCACCCTCTAACCTGTCCTTCAATCACCCTCTATCCTGTCCTTCAATCAGCCTCTAACCTGTCCCTCAATCAACCTCTAACCTGTTCTGCAATCACTCTCTATCCTGTTCTTGAATCACCCTCTAACCTGTCCTTCAATCACCCGCTAAGCTGTTCTTCAATCACCCTCTAACCTGTCCCTCAATCACCCTCTAACCTGTTCCTCAATCACCCTCTAACCTGTTCTTCAATCACCCTCTAACCTGTTCTTCAATCACCCTCTAACCTGTCCTTCAATCACCCTCTAACCTGTTCTTCAATCACCCTCTAACCTGTCCTTCAATCACCCTCTAACCTGTTCTTCAATCACCCTCTAACCTGTTCTTCAATCACCCTCTAACCTGTCCTTCAATCACCCTCTAACCTGCCCCTCAATCACCCTCTAACCTGTTCTTCAATCACCCTCTAACCTGTTCTTCAATCTCCCTCTAACCTGTTCCTCAATCACCCTCTAACCTGTTCTTCAATCACCCTCTAATCTGTTCCTCAATCACCCTCTAACCTGTTCTTCAATCACCCTCTAACCTGTCCCTCAATCACCCTCTAACCTGTTCTTGGATCAGCCTCTCACCTGTCCCTCAATCACCCTCTAACCTGTTCTTCAATCACCCTCTAACGTGTCCCTCAATCACCCTCTAACCTGTCCTTCAATCACCCTCTAACCTGTTCCTCAATCACCCTCTAACCTGTTCTTCAATCACCCTCTAACCAGTCCCTCAATCCCCTCTAACCTGTTCTTCAATCACCCTCTAACCTGTCCCTCAGTCACCCTATAACCTGTCCCTCAATCACAATCTAACCTGTACTTCAATCACCCTCTAACCTGTTCTTCAATCACCCTCGAACCTGTTCTTCAATCACCTTCTAACCTGTCCTTCAATCACCCTCTAACCTGCCCCTCAATCACCCTCTAACCTGTTCTTCAATCACCCTCTAACCTGTTCTTCAATCTCCCTCTAACCTGTTCCTCAATCACCCTCTAACCTGTTCTTCAATCACCCTCTAATCTGCTCCTCAATCACCCTCTAACCTGTTCTTCAATTACCCTCTATCCTCTCCTTCAATCACCCTCTAACCTGTTCTTGAATCACTCTCTATCCTTTTCTTCAATCACCCTCTAACTTGTTCTTCAATCACTCTCTAACCTGTTCTTCAATCACCCTCTAACCTGTCCTTCAATCACCCTCTAACCTGTTCGTAAATCACCCTCTAACCTGTCCCTCAGTCACCCTCTAACCTGTCCCTCAATCACCCTCTAACCTGTTCTTGAATCAGCCTCTCACCTGTCCCTCAATCACCCTCTAACCTGTTCTTCAATCACCCTCTAACGTGTCCCTCAATCACCCTCTAACCTGTCCTTCAATCACCCTCTAACCTGTTCTTCATTCACCCTCTAACCTGTCCTTCAATCACCCTCTAACCTGTCCCTCAATCACCCTCTAACCTATTCTACAATCACACTCTAACCTGTCCTTCAATCAACCTCTAACCTGTCCCTCAATCACCCTCTAACCTATTCTTCAATCATCCTCTAACCTGTCCCTCAATCACCCTCTAACCTTTTCTTCAATCATCCTCTAACCTGTCCCTCAATCAACATATCACCTGTCCTTCAATCACCCTCTAACCTGTCTGTCAATCACCCTCTAACCTGTCCTTCAATCACCCTCTAACCTGTCCCTCTATCACCCTCTAACCTGTTCTTCAATCACACTCTAACCTGTCCTTCAATCAACCTCTAACCTGTTCTTCAATCACCCTTGAACCTTTCCCTGAATCACCCTCTAACCTGTTCTTCAATCACCCTCTAACCTATCCCCCAATCACCCTCTAACCTGATCTTCAGTCACTCTATAACCTGTTCCGCAATCACCCTCTAAACTGTCCCTCAATCACCCTCTAACCTGTTCCTCAATCACCCTCTAACCTGTTCTTTAATCACCCTCTAACCTGTTCTTCAATCACACTCTAACCTGTTCTTCAATCATCCTCTAACCTGTTCTTTAATCACCCTCTAACCTGTTCTTCAATCACCCTCTAACCTGTTCTTCAATCACCCTCTAACCTGTTCGTCAATCACCCTCGTACCTGTTCTTCAATCACCCTCTAACTTGTTCTTCAATCACTCTCGAACCTGTTCCTCAATCACCCTCTAACCTGTTCTTCAATCACCCTCTAACCAGTCCCTCAATAACCCTCTAACCTGTTCTTCAATCACCCTCTAACCTGTCCCTCAATCACCCTCTAACCTGTTTTTCAATCACACTCTAACCTGTCCTTAAATCAACCTCAAACCTGTCCCTCAATCACCCTCTAACCTTTTCTTCAATCATCCTCTCACCTGTCCCTCAATCAACATCTCACCTGTCCTTCAATCACCCTCTAACCTGTCCCTCTATCACCCTCTAACCTGATCTTCAGTCACCCTATAACCTGTTCCTCAATCACGCTCTAAACTGTCCCTCAATCACCCTCTAACCTGTTCCTCAATCACCCTCTAACCTGTTCTTTAATCACCCTCTAACCTGTTCTTCAATCACACTCTAACCTGTTCTTCAATCACCCTCTAACCTGTTCTTCAATCACCCTCTAACCTGTTCTTCAATCACCCTCGAACCTGTTCCTCAATCACCCTCTAACCTGTTCTTCAATCACCCTCTAACCAGTCCCTCAATCCCCTCTAACCTGTTCTTCAATCACCCTCTAACCTGTCCCTCAATCTCCCTCTAGCCTGTTCATCAATCACCCTCTATCCTGTCCTTCAATCAGCCTCTAACCTGTCCCTCAATCAACCTCTAACCTGTTCTTCAATCACTCTCTATCCTGTTCTTCAATCACCCTATAACCTGTCCTTCAATCACTCTCTAACCTGTTCTTCAATCACCCTCTAACCTGTTCTTCAATCACTCTCTAACCTGTTCTTCAATCATCCTCTATCCTGTTCTTCAATCACCCGCTAACCTGTTCCTCAATCACCCTCTATACAGTCCCTCAATCACCCTCTAAGCTGTCCCTCAATCACCCTCTAACCTTTTCTTCAATCACTCTCTAACCTGTTCTTCAATCACCCTCTAACCTGTTCTTCAATCACCCTCGAACCTGTTCCTCAATCACCCTCTAACCTGTTCTTCAATCACCCTCTAACCTGTTCTTCAATCATCCTCTAACCTGTCCCTCAATCACCCTCTAACCTGTTCTTCAATCACCCTCTAACCTGTCCCTCAATCACCCTGTAAGCTGGCCCTCAATCACCCTCTAACCTGTTCTTCAATCACCCTCTAACCTGTTCTTCAATCACCCTCTAACCTGTTCTTCAATCACCCTCTAACCTGTTCTTCAATCACCCGCTAACCTGTTCCTCAATCACCCTCTAACCTGTTCTTCAATCACCCTCTAACCTGTTCTTCAATCAACATCTCACCTGTTCTTCAATCACCCTCTAACATGTCCCTCAATTTCCCTCTAACCTGTTCTTCAATCATCCTCTATCCTGTTCTTCAATCACCCGCTAACCTGTTCTTCAATCACCCTCTAACCTGTTCTTCAATCACCCTCTAACCTGTTCGTCAATCACCCTCTAACCTGTTCTTCAATCAACATCTAACCTGTTCTTCAATCACCCTCGAACATGTCCCTCAATCTCCGTCTAACCTGTTCTTCAATCATCCTCTATCCTGTTCTTCAATCACCCGCTAACCTGTTCCTCAATCACCCTCTAAACTGTCCCTCAATCACCCTCTAAGCTGTCCCTCAATCACCCTCTAACCTGTTCTTCAATCACCCTCTAACCTGTTCTTCAATCACCCTCTAACCTGTTCTTCAATCACTCTCTAACCTGTTCTTCAATCACTCTCTAATCTGTTCTTCAATCACCCTCTAACCTGTTCTTCAATCACCCTCTAACCTGTTCTTCAATCACCCTCTAACCTGTTCTTCAATCACCCTCTAACCTGTTCCGCAATCACCCTCTAACCTGTCCCTCAATCACCCTCTAACCTGTGCTTCAATCACCCTCTAACCTGTCCCTCAATCACCCTCTAACCTGTTCTTCAATCACCCTCTAACCTGTCCCTCAATCACCCTCTAAGCTGTCCCTCAATCACCCTCTAACTTGTTCTTCAATCACCCTCTAACCTGTTCTTCATTCACCCTCTAACCTGTTCTTCAATCACTCTCTAACCTGTTCTTCAATCACCCTCTAACCTGTTCCTCAATCACCCTCTAACGTGTCCCTCAATCACCCTCTAAACTGTTCTTCAATCACCCTCTAACCTGTCCCTCAATCATCCTCTAACCTGTTCTTCAATCACCCTCTAACCTGTTCCTCAATCACCCTCTAAACTGTCCCTCAATAACCCTCTAGCCTGGTCTTCAATCACCCTCTAACCTGTTCTTCAATTACCCTCTAACCTGTTCTTCAATCACTCTCTAACCTGTTCTTCAATCACCCTCTAACCTGTTCCTCAATCACCCTCTAAACTGTCCCTCAATCACCCTCTGACCTGTTCTTTAATCATCCTCTAACCTGTTCTTCAATCACCCTCTAACCTGTTCCTCAATCACCCTCTAAACTGTCCCTCAATAACCCTCTAGCCTGTTCTTCACTCACCCTCTAACCTGTTCTTCAATTACCCTCTAACCTGTTCTTCAATCACTCTCTAACCTGTTATTCAATCACCCTCTAACCTGTTCCTCAATCACCCTCTAACCTGTTCTTTAATCACCCTCCAACCTGTTCTTCAATCACCCTCTAACCTGTTCTTCAATCACCCTCTAACCTGTTCGTCAATCACCCTCGTACCTGTTCTTCAATCACCCTCTAACTTGTTCTTCAATCACCCTCGAACCTGTTCCTCAATCACCCTCTAACCTATTCTTCAATCACCCTCTAACCAGTCCCTCAATCACCCTCTAACCTGTTCTTCAATCACCCTCTAACCTGTCCCTCAATCACCCTCTAACCTGTTCTTCAATCACACTCGAACCTGTCCTTAAATCAACCTCAAACCTGTCCCTCAATCACCCTCTAACCTTTTCTTCAATCATCCTCTCACCTGTCCCTCAATCAACATCTCACCTGTCCTTCAATCACCCTCTAACCTGTCCCTCTATCACCCTCTAACCTGTTCTTCAATCACCCTCGAACCTTTCCCTGAATCACCCTCTAACCTGTTCTTCAATCACCCTCTAACCTGCCCCTCAATCACCCTCTAACCTGTTCTTCAATCACCCTCTAACCTGTTCTTCAATCTCCCTCTAACCTGTTCCTCAATCACCCTCTAACCTGTTCTTCAATCACCCTCTAATCTGTTCCTCAATCACCCTCTAACCTGTTCTTCAATTACCCTCTATCCTCTCCTTCAATCACCCTCTAACCTGTTCTTGAATCACTCTCTATCCTTTTCTTCAATCACCCTCTAACCTGTTCTTCAATCACTCTCTAACCTGTTCTTCAATCACCCTCTAAACTGTCCTTCAATCACCCTCTAACCTGTTCATAAATCACCCTCTAACCTGTCCCTCAGTCACCCTCTAACCTGTCCCTCAATCACCCTCTAACCTGTTCTTGAATCAGCCTCTCACCTGTCCCTCAATCACCCTCTAACCTCTTCTTCAATCACCCTCTAACCTATCCCCCAATCAACCTCTAACCTGATCTTCAATCACCCTATAACCTGTTCCGCAATTACCATCTAAACTGTCCCTCAATCACCCTCTAACCTGTTCCTCAATCACCCTCTAACCTGTTCTTTAATCACCCTCTAACCTGTTCTTCAATCACACTCTAACCTGTTCTTCAATCACCCTCTAACCTGTTCTTCAATCACCATCTAACCTGTTCTTCAATCACCCTCGAACCTGTTCCTCAATCACCCTCTAACCTGTTCTTCAATCACCCTCTAACCAGTCCCTCAATCCCCTCTAACCTGTTCTTCAATCACCCTCTAACCTGTCCCTCAATCTCCCTCTAGACTGTTCATCAATCACCCTCTATCCTGTCCTTCAATCAGCCTCTAACCTGTCCCTCAATCAACCTCTAACCTGTTCTTCAATCACTCTCTATCCTGTTCTTCAATCACCCTCTAACCTATCCTTCAATCACCCTCTAAGCTGTTCTTCAATCACCCTCTAACCTGTCCCTCAATCACCCTCTAACCTGTTCTTCAATCAACCTCTAACCTTTTCTTCAATCACCCTCTAACCTGTCCTTCAATCACCCTCTAACCTGTTCCTCAATCACCCTCTAACCTGTTCTTCAATCACCCTCTAGCCTGTTCTTCAATCACCCTCTAACCTGTCCTTCAATCACCCTCTAACCTGTTCTTCAATCACCCTCTAACCTGTCCCTCAGTCACCCTATAACCTGTCCCTCAATCACAATCTAACCTGTTCTTCAATCACCCTCGTACCTGTACTTCAATCACCCTCTAACCTGTTCTTCAATCACCCTCGAACCTGTTCTTCAATCACCCTCTAACCTGTTCTTCAATCACCCTCGAACCTGTTCTTCAATCACCCTCTAACCTGTTCTTGAATCACTCTCTATCCTTTTCTTCAATCACCCTCTAACCTGTTCTTCAATCACCCTCTAACCTGTCCTTCAATCACCCTCTAACCTGTTCGTAAATCACCCTCTAACCTGTCCCTCAGTCACCCTCTAACCTGTCTCTCAATCACCCTCTAACCTGTTCTTGAATCAGCCTCTCACCTGTCCCTCAATCACCCTCTAACCTGTTCTTCAATCACCCTCTAACGTGTCCCTCAATCACCCTCTAACCTGTCCTTCAATCACCCTCTAACCTGTTCTTCATTCACCCTCTAACCTGTCCTTCAATCACCCTCTAACCTGTCCCTCAATCATCCTCTAACCTATTCTAAAATTACCCTCTAACCTGGCCCTCAATAACCGTTTAACCTATCCTTCAATCACCCTCTAATCTGTTCTTCAATCACTCTCTAACCTGTTCTTCAATCACCCTCTAACCAGTCCCTCAATCACCCTCTAACCTGTTCTTCAATCACCCTCTAACCTGTCCCTCAATCACCCTCTAACCTGTTCTTCAATCACACTCTAACCTGTCCTTCAATCAACCTCTAACCTGTCCCTCAATCACCCTCTAACCTTTTCTTCAATCATCCTCTAACCTGTCCCTCAATCAACATATCAACTGTCCTTCAATCACCCTCTAACCTGTCCTTCAATCACCCTCTAACCTGTCCTTCAATCACCCTCTAACCTGTCCCTCTATCACCCTCTAACCTGTTCTTCAATCACCCTCTAAGCTGTTCTTCAATCACCCTCTAACCTGTCCCTCAGTCACCCTATAACCTGTCCCTCAATCACAATCTAACCTGATCTTCAATCACCCTCGTACCTGTACTTCAATCACCCTCTAACCTGTTCTTCAATCACCCTCGAACCTGTTCTTCAATCACCTTCTAACCTGTCCTTCAATCACCCTCTAACCTGCCCCTCAATCACCCTCTAACCTGTTCTTCAATCACCCTCTAACCTGTTCTTCAATCACCCTCTAACCAGTCCCTCAATCCCCTCTAACCTGTTCTTCAATCACCCTCTAACCTGTTCTTCAATCACCCTCTAACCTGTTCTTCAATCACCCGCTAACCTGTTCCTCAATCACCCTCTAACCTGTTCTTCAATCACCCTCTAACCTGTTCTTCAATCAACATCTCACCTGTTCTTCAATCACCCTCTAACATGTCCCTCAATTTCCCTCTAACCTGTTCTTCAATCATCCTCTATCCTGTTCTTCAATCACCCTCTAACCTGTTCTTCAATCACTCTCTAACCTGTTCTTCAATCACCCTCTAACCTGTTCTTCAATCACCCGCTAACCTGTTCTTCAATCACCCTCTAACCTGTTCTTCAATCACCCTCTAACCTGTTCTTCAATTACCCTCTAACCTGTTCTTCAATCACCCTCTAACCTGTTCTTCAATTACCCTCTAACCTGTTCTTCAATCACTCTCTAACCTGTTATTCAATCACCCTCTAACCTGTTCCTCAATCACCCTCTAACCTGTTCTTTAATCACCCTCCAACCTGTTCTTCAATCACCCTCTAACCTGTTCTTCAATCACCCTCTAACCTGTTCGTCAATCACCCTCGTACCTGTTCTTCAATCACCCTCTAACTTGTTCTTCAATCACCCTCGAACCTGTTCCTCAATCACCCTCTAACCTATTCTTCAATCACCCTCTAACCAGTCCCTCAATCACCCTCTAACCTGTTCTTCAATCACCCTCTAACCTGTCCCTCAATCACCCTCTAACCTGTTCTTCAATCACACTCGAACCTGTCCTTAAATCAACCTCAAACCTGTCCCTCAATCACCCTCTAACCTTTTCTTCAATCATCCTCTCACCTGTCCCTCAATCAACATCTCACCTGTCCTTCAATCACCCTCTAACCTGTCCCTCTATCACCCTCTAACCTGTTCTTCAATCACCCTCGAACCTTTCCCTGAATCACCCTCTAACCTGTTCTTCAATCACCCTCTAACCTGCCCCTCAATCACCCTCTAACCTGTTCTTCAATCACCCTCTAACCTGTTCTTCAATCTCCCTCTAACCTGTTCCTCAATCACCCTCTAACCTGTTCTTCAATCACCCTCTAATCTGTTCCTCAATCACCCTCTAACCTGTTCTTCAATTACCCTCTATCCTCTCCTTCAATCACCCTCTAACCTGTTCTTGAATCACTCTCTATCCTTTTCTTCAATCACCCTCTAACCTGTTCTTCAATCACTCTCTAACCTGTTCTTCAATCACCCTCTAAACTGTCCTTCAATCACCCTCTAACCTGTTCATAAATCACCCTCTAACCTGTCCCTCAGTCACCCTCTAACCTGTCCCTCAATCACCCTCTAACCTGTTCTTGAATCAGCCTCTCACCTGTCCCTCAATCACCCTCTAACCTCTTCTTCAATCACCCTCTAACCTATCCCCCAATCAACCTCTAACCTGATCTTCAATCACCCTATAACCTGTTCCGCAATTACCATCTAAACTGTCCCTCAATCACCCTCTAACCTGTTCCTCAATCACCCTCTAACCTGTTCTTTAATCACCCTCTAACCTGTTCTTCAATCACACTCTAACCTGTTCTTCAATCACCCTCTAACCTGTTCTTCAATCACCATCTAACCTGTTCTTCAATCACCCTCGAACCTGTTCCTCAATCACCCTCTAACCTGTTCTTCAATCACCCTCTAACCAGTCCCTCAATCCCCTCTAACCTGTTCTTCAATCACCCTCTAACCTGTCCCTCAATCTCCCTCTAGACTGTTCATCAATCACCCTCTATCCTGTCCTTCAATCAGCCTCTAACCTGTCCCTCAATCAACCTCTAACCTGTTCTTCAATCACTCTCTATCCTGTTCTTCAATCACCCTCTAACCTATCCTTCAATCACCCTCTAAGCTGTTCTTCAATCACCCTCTAACCTGTCCCTCAATCACCCTCTAACCTGTTCTTCAATCAACCTCTAACCTTTTCTTCAATCACCCTCTAACCTGTCCTTCAATCACCCTCTAACCTGTTCCTCAATCACCCTCTAACCTGTTCTTCAATCACCCTCTAACCTGTTCTTCAATCACCCTCTAACCTGTCCTTCAATCACCCTCTAACCTGTTCTTCAATCACCCTCTAACCTGTCCCTCAGTCACCCTATAACCTGTCCCTCAATCACAATCTAACCTGTTCTTCAATCACCCTCGTACCTGTACTTCAATCACCCTCTAACCTGTTCTTCAATCACCCTCGAACCTGTTCTTCAATCACCCTCTAACCTGTTCTTCAATTAACCTCTATCCTCTCCTTCAATCACCCTCTAACCTGTTCTTGAATCACTCTCTATCCTTTTCTTCAATCACCCTCTAACCTGTTCTTCAATCACTCTCTAACCTGTTCTTCAATCACCCTCTAACCTGTCCTTCAATCACCCTCTAACCTGTTCGTAAATCACCCTCTAACCTGTCCCTCAGTCACCCTCTAACCTGTCTCTCAATCACCCTCTAACCTGTTCTTGAATCAGCCTCTCACCTGTCCCTCAATCACCCTCTAACCTGTTCTTCAATCACCCTCTAACGTGTCCCTCAATCACCCTCTAACCTGTCCTTCAATCACCCTCTAACCTGTTCTTCATTCACCCTCTAACCTGTCCTTCAATCACCCTCTAACCTGTCCCTCAATCACCCTCTAACCTATTCTAAAATTACCCTCTAACCTGGCCCTCAATAACCGTTTAACCTATCCTTCAATCACCCTCTAATCTGTTCTTCAATCACTCTCTAACCTGTTCTTCAATCACCCTCTAACCAGTCCCTCAATCACCCTCTAACCTGTTCTTCAATCACCCTCTAACCTGTCCCTCAATCACCCTCTAACCTGTTCTTCAATCACACTCTAACCTGTCCTTCAATCAACCTCTAACCTGTCCCTCAATCACCCTCTAACCTTTTCTTCAATCATCCTCTAACCTGTCCCTCAATCAACATATCAACTGTCCTTCAATCACCCTCTAACCTGTCCTTCAATCACCCTCTAACCTGTCCTTCAATCACCCTCTAACCTGTCCCTCTATCACCCTCTAACCTGTTCTTCAATCACCCTCTAAGCTGTTCTTCAATCACCCTCTAACCTGTCCCTCAGTCACCCTATAACCTGTCCCTCAATCACAATCTAACCTGATCTTCAATCACCCTCGTACCTGTACTTCAATCACCCTCTAACCTGTTCTTCAATCACCCTCGAACCTGTTCTTCAATCACCTTCTAACCTGTCCTTCAATCACCCTCTAACCTGCCCCTCAATCACCCTCTAACCTGTTCTTCAATCACCCTCTAACCTGTTCTTCAATCACCCTCTAACCAGTCCCTCAATCCCCTCTAACCTGTTCTTCAATCACCCTCTAACCTGTCCCTCAATCTCCCTCTAGCCTGTTCATCAATCACCCTCTATCCTGTCCTTCAATCAGCCTCTAACCTGTCCCTCAATCAACCTCTAACCTGTCCTTCAATCACTCTCTAACCTGTTTTTCAATCACCCTCTAAACTGTTCTTCAATCACTCTCTAACCTGTTCTTCAATCATCCTCTATCCTGTTCTTCAATCACCCGCTAACCTGTTCCTCAATCACCCTCTATACAGTCCCTCAATCACCCTCTAAGCTGTCCCTCAATCACCCTCTAACCTTTTCTTCAATCACTCTCTAACCTGTTCTTCAATCACCCTCTAACCTGTTCTTCAATCACCCTCGAACCTGTTCCTCAATCACCCTCTAACCTGTTCTTCAATCACCCTCTAACCTGTTCTTCAATCATCCTCTAACCTGTCCCTCAATCACCCTCTAACCTGTTCTTCAATCACCCTCTAACCTGTCCCTCAATCACCCTGTAAGCTGTCCCTCAATCACCCTCTAACCTGTTCTTCAATCACCCTCTAACCTGTTCTTCAATCACCCTCTAACCTGTTCTTCAATCACCCTCTAACCTGTTCTTCAATCACCCGCTAACCTGTTCCTCAATCACCCTCTAACCTGTTCTTCAATCACCCTCTAACCTGTTCTTCAATCAACATCTCACCTGTTCTTCAATCACCCTCTAACATGTCCATCAATTTCACTCTAACCTGTTCTTCAATCATCCTCTATCCTGTTCTTCAATCACCCTCTAACCTGTTCTTCAATCACTCTCTAACCTGTTCTTCAATCACCCTCTAACCTGTTCTTCAATCACCCGCTAACCTGTTCTTCAATCACCCTCTAACCTGTTCTTCAATCACCCTCTAACCTGTTCGTCAATCACCCTCTAACCTGTTCTTCAATCAACATCTAACCTGTTCTTCAATCACCCTCGAACATGTCCCTCAATCTCCCTCTAACCTGTTCTTCAATCATCCTCTATCCTGTTCTTCAATCACCCGCTAACCTGTTCCTCAATCACCCTCTAAACTGTCCCTCAATCACCCTCTAAGCTGTCCCTCAATCACCCTCTAACCTGTTCTTCAATCACCCTCTAACCTGTTCTTCAATCACCCTCTAACCTGTTCTTCAATCACTCTCTAACCTGTTCTTCAATCACTCTCTAATCTGTTCTTCAATCACCCTCTAACCTGTTCTTCAATCACCCTCTAACCTGTTCTTCAATCACCCTCTAACCTGTTCTTCAATCACCCTCTAACCTGTTCCGCAATCACCCACTAACCTGTCCCTCAATCACCCTCTAACCTGTGCTTCAATCACCCTCTAACCTGTCCCTCAATCACCCTCTAACCTGTTCTTCAATCACCCTCTAACCTGTCCCTCAATCACCCTCTAAGCTGTCCCTCAATCACCCTCTAACTTGTTCTTCAATCACCCTCTAACCTGTTCTTCATTCACCCTCTAACCTGTTCTTCAATCACTCTCTAACCTGTTCTTCAATCACCCTCTAACCTGTTCCTCAATCACCCTCTAACGTGTCCCTCAATCACCCTCTAAACTGTTCTTCAATCACCCTCTAACCTGTCCCTCAATCATCCTCTAACCTGTTCTTCAATCACCCTCTAACCTGTTCCTCAATCACCCTCTAAACTGTCCCTCAATAACCCTCTAGCCTGGTCTTCAATCACCCTCTAACCTGTTCTTCAATTACCCTCTAACCTGTTCTTCAATCACTCTCTAACCTGTTCTTCAATCACCCTCTAACCTGTTCCTCAATCACCCTCTAAACTGTCCCTCAATCACCCTCTGACCTGTTCTTTAATCATCCTCTAACCTGTTCTTCAATCACCCTCTAACCTGTTCCTCAATCACCCTCTAAACTGTCCCTCAATAACCCTCTAGCCTGTTCTTCAATCACCCTCTAACCTGTTCTTCAATTACCCTCTAACCTGTTCTTCAATCACCCTCTAACCTGTTCTTCAATTACCCTCTAACCTGTTCTTCAATCACTCTCTAACCTGTTATTCAATCACCCTCTAACCTGTTCCTCAATCACCCTCTAACCTGTTCTTTAATCACCCTCCAACCTGTTCTTCAACCCCCCCTAACCTGTTCTTCAATCACCCTCGAACCTGTTCTTCAATCACCCTCTAACTTGTTCTTCAATCACCCTCTAACCTGTTCCTCAATCACCCTCTAACCTGTTCTTTAATCACCCTCCAACCTGTTCTTCAACCCCCCCTAACCTGTTCTTCAATCACCCTCTAACCTGTTCGTCAATCACCCTCGAACCTGTTCCTCAATCACCCTCTAACCTGTTCCTCAATCACCCTCTAAACTGTCCCTCAATAACCCTCTAGCCTGTTCTTCAATCACTCTCTAACCTGTTATTCAATCACCCTCTAACCTGTTCCTCAATCACCCTCTAACCTGTTCTTTAATCACCCTCCAACCTGTTCTTCAACCCCCCCTAACCTGTTCTTCAATCACCCTCTAACCTGTTCGTCAATCACCCTCGTACCTGTTCTTCAATCACCCTCTAACCTGTTCTTCAATCACCCTCTAACCTGTCCCTCAATCACCCTCTAACCTGTTCTTCAATCACACTCGAACCTGTCCTTAAATCAACCTCAAACCTGTCCCTCAATCACCCTCTAACCTTTTCTTCAATCATCCTCTCACCTGTCCCTCAATCAACATCTCACCTGTCCTTCAATCACCCTCTAACCTGTCCCTCTATCACCCTCTAACCTGTTCTTCAATCACCCTCGAACCTTTCCCTGAATCACCCTCTAACCTGTTCTTCAATCACCCTCTAACCTATCCCCCAATCAACCTCTAACCTGATCTTCAATCACCCTATAACCTGTTCCGCAATCACCCTCTAACCTGTCCTTCAATCACCCTCTAACCTGCCCCTCAATCACCCTCTAACCTGTTCTTCAATCACCCTCTAACCTGTTCTTCAATCTCCCTCTAATCTGTTCCTCAATCACCCTCTAACCTGTTCTTCAATTACCCTCTATCCTCTCCTTCAATCACCCTCTAACCTGTTCTTGAATCACTCTCTATCCTTTTCTTCAATCACCCTCTAACCTGTTCTTCAATCACTCTCTAACCTGTTCTTCAATCACCCTCTAAACTGTCCTTCAATCACCCTCTAACCTGTTCGTAAATCACCCTCTAACTGTCCCTCAGTCACCCTCTAACCTGTCCCTCAATCACCCTCTAACCTGTTCTTGAATCAGCCTCTCACCTGTCCCTCAATCACCCTCTAACCTCTTCTTCAATCACCCTCTAACCTATCCCCCAATCAACCTCTAACCTGATCTTCAATCACCCTATAACCTGTTCCGCAATTACCATCTAAACTGTCCCTCAATCACCCTCTAACCTGTTCCTCAATCACCCTCTAACCTGTTCTTTAATCACCCTCTAACCTGTTCTTCAATCACACTCTAACCTGTTCTTCAATCACCCTCTAACCTGTTCTTCAATCACCATCTAACCTGTTCTTCAATCACCCTCGAACCTGTTCCTCAATCACCCTCTAACCTGTTCTTCAATCACCCTCTAACCAGTCCCTCAATCCCCTCTAACCTGTTCTTCAATCACCCTCTAACCTGTCCCTCAATCTCCCTCTAGACTGTTCATCAATCACCCTCTATCCTGTCCTTCAATCAGCCTCTAACCTGTCCCTCAATCAACCTCTAACCTGTTCTTCAATCACTCTCTATCCTGTTCTTCAATCACCCTCTAACCTGTCCTTCAATCACCCTCTAAGCTGCTCTTCAATCACCCTCTAACCTGTCCCTCAATCACCCTCTAACCTGTTCTTCAATCAACCTCTAACCTTTTCTTCAATCACCCTCTAACCTGTCCTTCAATCACCCTCTAACCTGTTCCTCAATCACCCTCTAACCTGTTCTTCAATCACCCTCTAACCTGTTCTTCAATCACCCTCTAACTTGTCCTTCAATCACCCTCTAACCTGTTCTTCAATCACCCTCTAACCTGTCCCTCAGTCACCCTGTAACCTGTCCCTCAATCACAATCTAACCTGTTCTTCAATCACCCTCGTACCTGTACTTCAATCACCCTCTAACCTGTTCTTCAATCACCCTCTAACCTGTCCTTCAATCACCCTCTAACCTGCCCCTCAATCACCCTCTAACCTGTTCTTCAATCACCCTCTAACCTGTTCTTCAATCTCCCTCTAACCTGTTCCTCAATCACAATCTAACCTGTTCCGCAATCACCCTCTAAACTGTCCCTCAATCACCCTCGAACCTGTTCCTCAATCACCCTCTAACCTGTTCTTCAATCACCCTCTAACCAGTCCCTCAATCCCCTCTAACCTGTTCTTCAATCACCCTCTAACCTGTCCCTCAATCTCCCTCTAGACTGTTCATCAATCACCCTCTATCCTGTCCTTCAATCAGCCTCTAACCTGTCCCTCAATCAACCTCTAACCTGTTCTTCAATCACCCTCGAACCTGTTCCTCAATCACCCTCTAACCTGTTCTTCAATCACCCTCTAACCAGTCCCTCAATCACCCTCTAACCTGTTCTTCAATCACCCTCTAAAGTGTCCCTCAATCACCCTCTAACCTGTTTTTCAATCACACTCTAACCTGTCCTTAAATCAACCTCAAACCTGTCCCTCAATCACCCTCTAACCTTTTCTTCAATCATCCTCTCACCTGTCCCTCAATCAACATCTCACCTGTCCTTCAGTCACCCTCTAACCTGTCCCTCTATCACCCTCTAACCTGATCTTCAGTCACCCTATAACCTGTTCCGCAATCACCCTCTAAACTGTCCCTCAATCACCCTCTAACCTGTTCTTCAATCACCCTCTAACCTGTTCTTCAATCACCCTCTAACCTGTTCTTCAATCACCCTCGAACCTGTTCCTCAATCACCCTCTAACCTGTTCTTCAATCACCCTCTAACCAGTCCCTCAATCCCATCTAACCTGTTCTTCAATCACCCTCTAACCTGTCCCTCAGTCACCCTATAACCTGTCCCTCAATCACAATCTAACCTGTTCTTCAATCACCCTCGTACCTGTACTTCAATCACCCTCTAACCTGTTCTTCAATCACCCTCGAACCTGTTCTTCAATCACCTTCTAACCTGTCCTTCAATCACCCTCTAACCTTCCCCTCAATCACCCTCTAACCTGTTCTTCAATCACCCTCTAACCTGTTCTTCAATCTCCCTCTAACCTGTTCCTCAATCACCCTCTAACCTGTTCTTCAATCACCCTCTAAACTGTTCCTCAATCACCCTCTAACCTGTTCTTCAATTACCCTCTATCCTCTCCTTCAATCACCCTCTAACCTGTTCTTGAATCACTCTCTATCCTTTATCAATCACCCTCTAACCTGTTCTTCAATCACTCTCTAACCTGCTCTTCAATCACCCTCTAACCTGTCCTTCAACCACCCTCTAACCTGTCCGTAAATCACCCTCTAACCTGTCCCTCAGTCACCCTCTAACCTGTCCCTCAATCACCCTCTAACCTGTTCTTGAATCAGCCTCTCACCTGTCCCTCAATCACCCTCTAACCTGTTCTTCAATCACCCTCTCACGTGTCCCTCAATCACCCTCTAACCTGTCCTTCAATCACCCTCTAACCTGTTCTTCATTCACCCTCTAACCTGTCCTTCAATCACCCTCTAACCTGTCCCTCAATCACCCTCTAACCTATTCTACAATTACCCTCTAACCTGGCCCTCAATAACCGTTTAACCTATCCTTCAATCACCCTCTAATCTGTTCTTCAATCACTCTCTAACCTGTTCTTCAATCACCCTCTAACCAGTCCCTCAATCACCCTCTAACCTGTTCTTCAATCACCCTCTAACCTGTCCCTCAATCACCCTCTAACCTGTTCTTCAATCACACTCTAACCTGTCCTTCAATCAACCTCTAACCTGTCCCTCAATCACCCTCTAACCTTTTCTTCAATCATCCTCTAACCTGTCCCTCAATCAACATATCACCTGTCCTTCAATCACCCTCTAACCTGTCCTTCAATCACCCTCTAACCTGTCCTTCAATCACCCTCTAACCTGTCCCTCTATCACCCTCTAACCTTTTCTTCAATCACCCTCGAACCTTTCCCTGAATCACCCTCTAACCTGTTCTTCAATCACCCTCTAACCTATCCCCCAATCACCTTCTAACCTGATCTTCAGTCACTCTATAACCTGTTCCGCAATCACCCTCTAAACTGTCCCTCAATCACCCTCTAACCTGTTCCTCAATCACCCTCTAACCTGTTCTTTAATCACCCTCTAACCTGTTCTTCAATCACACTCTAACCTGTTCTTCAATCATCCTCTAACCTGTTCTTCAATCACCCTCTAACCTGTTCTTCAATCACCCTCGAACCTGTTCCTCAATCACCCTCTTACCTGTTCTTCAATCACCCTCTAACCTTTTCTTCAATCACCCTCTAACCTGTTCTTCAATCACCCTCTAACCTGTTCCTCAATCACCCTCTAACCTGTTCTTTAATCACCCTCTAACCTGTTCTTCAATCACCCTCTAACCTGTTCTTCAATCACCCTCTAACCTGTTCGTCAATCACCCTCGTACCTGTTCTTCAATCACCCTCTAACTTGTTCTTCAATCACCCTCGAACCTGTTCCTCAATCACCCTCTAACCTGTTCTTCAATCACCCTCTAACCAGTCCTCAATCACCCTCTAACCTGTTCTTCAATCACCCTCGAACCTGTTCTTCAATCACCCTCTAACCTGTTCTTCAATCACCCTCTAACCTGTTTTTCAATCACACTCTAACCTGTCCTTAAATCAACCTCAAACCTGTCCCTCAATCACCCTCTAACCTTTTCTTCAATCATCCTCTCACCTGTCCCTCAATCAACATCTCACCTGTCCTTCAATCACCCTCTAACCTGTCCCTCTATCACCCTCTAACCTGATCTTCAGTCACCCTATAACCTGTTCCGCAATCACGCTCTAAACTGTCCCTCAATCACCCTCTAACCTGTTCCTCAATCACCCTCTAACCTGTTCTTTAATCACCCTCTAACCTGTTCTGCAATCACACTCTAACCTGTTCTTCAATCACCCTCTAACCTGTTCTTCAATCACCCTCTAACCTGTTCTTCAATCACCCTCGAACCTGTTCCTCAATCACCCTCTAACCTGTTCTTCAATCACCCTCTAACCAGTCCCTCAATCCCCTCTAACCTGTTCTTCAATCACCCTCTAACCTGTCCCTCAATCTCCCTCTAGCCTGTTCATCAATCACCCTCTATCCTGTCCTTCAATCAGCCTCTAACCTGTCCCTCAATCAACCTCTAACCTGTTCTTCAATCACTCTCTGTCCTGTTCTTCAATCACCCTCTAACCTGTCCTTCAATCACCCTCTAAGCTGTTCTTCAATCACCCTCTAACCTGTCCCTCAATCACCCTCTAACCTGTTCTTCAATCACCCTCTAACCTGTTCTTCAATCACCCTCTAACCTGTCCTTCAATCACCCTCTAACCTGTTCCTCAATCACCCTCTAACCTGTTCTTCAATCACCCTCTAACCTGTTCTTCAATCACCCTCTAACCTGTCCTTCAATCACCCTCTAACCTGTTCTTCAATCATCCTCTATCCTGTTCTTCAATCACCCTCTAACCTGTTCTTCAATCACTCTCTAACCTGTTCTTCAATCACCCTCTAACCTGTTCTTCAATCACTCTCTAACCTGTTCTTCAATCATCCTCTATCCTGTTCTTCAATCACCCGCTAACCTGTTCCTCAATCACTCTCTAAACAGTCCCTCAATCACCCTCTAAGCTGTCCCTCAATCACCCTCTAACCTGTTCTTCAATCACTCTCTAACCTGTTCTTCAATCACCCTCTTACCTGTTCTTCAATCACCCTCGAACCTGTTCCTCAATCACCCTCTAACCTGTTCTTCAATCACCCTCCAACCTGTTCTTCAATCATCCTCTAACCTGTCCCTCAATCACCCTCTAACCTGTTCTTCAATCACCCTCTAACCTGTCCCTCAATCACCCTCTAAGCTGTCCCTCAATCACCCTCTAACCTGTTCTTCAATCACCCTCTAACCTATTCTTCAATCACCCTCTAACCTGTTCTTCAATCACCCTCTAACCTGTTCTTCAATCACCCGCTAACCTGTTCCTCAATCACCCTCTAAGCTGTTCTTCAATCATCCTCTATCCTGTTCTTCAATCACCCTCTAACCTGTTCTTCAATCACCCTCTAACCTGTTCTTCAATCTCCCTCTAACCTGTTCCTCAATCACCCTCTAACCTGTTCTTCAATTACCCTCTATCCTCTCCTTCAATCACCCTCTAACCTGTTCTTGAATCACTCTCTATCCTTTTCTTCAATGACCCTCTAACCTGTTCTTCAATCACTCTCTAACCTGCTCTTCAATCACCCTCTAACCTGTCCTTCAATCACCCTCTAACCTGTTCGTAAATCACCCTCTAACCTGTCCCTCAGTCACCCTCTAACCTGTCCCTCAATCACCCTCTAACCTGTTCTTAAATCAGCCTCTCACCTGTCCCTCAATCACCCTCTAACCTGTTCTTCAATCACCCTCTCACGTGTCCCTCAATCACCCTCTAACCTGTCCTTCAATCACCCTCTAACCTGTTCTTCATTCACCCTCTAACCTGTCCTTCAATCAACCTCTAACCTGTCCCTCAATCACCCTCTAACCTGTTCTTCAATCACCCTCGAACCTTTCCCTGAATCACCCTCTAACCTGTTCTTCAATCACCCTCTAACCTATCCCCCAATCACCCTCTAACCTGTTCCTCAATCACCCTCTAACCTGTTCTTTAATCACCCTCTAACCTGTTCTTCAATCATCCTCTAACCTGTTCTTCAATCACCCTCTAACCTGTTCTTCAATCACACTCTAACCTGTTCTTCAATCACCCTCTAACCTGTTCTTCAATCACCCTCTAACCTGTTCTTCAATCACCCTCGAACCTGTTCCTCAATCACCCTCTAACCTGTTCTTCAATCACCCTCTAACCAGTCCCTCAATCCCCTCTAACCTGTTCTTCAATCACCCTCTAACCTGTCCCTCAATCTCCCTCTAGCCTGTTAATCAATCACCCTCTATCCTGTCCTTCAATCACCCTCTAACCTGTTCTTCAATCACCCTCGAACCTGTTCCTCAATCACCCTCTAACCTGTTCTTCAATCACCCTCTAACCAGTCCCTCAATCCCCTCTAACCTGTTCTTCAATCACCCTCTAACCTGTCCCTCAATCAACCTCTAACCTGTTCTTCAATCACTCTCTATCCTGTTCTTCAATCACCCTCTAACCTGTCCTTCAATCACCCTCTAAGCTGTTCTTCAATCACCCTCTAACCTGTCCCTCAATCACCCTCTAACCTGTTCTTCAATCACCCTCTAACCTGTTCTTCAATCACCCTCTAACCTGTCCTACAATCACCCTCTAACCTGTTCCTCAATCACCCTCTAACCTGTTCTTCAATCACCCTCTAACCTGTTCTTCAATGACCCTATAACCTGTCCTTCAATCACCCTCTAACCTGTTCTTCAATCATCCTCTATCCTGTTCTTCAATCACCCTCTAACCTGTTCTTCAATCACTCTCTAACCTGTTCTTCAATCACCCTCTAACCTGTTCTTCAATCACTCTCTAACCTGTTCTTCAATCATCCTCTATCCTGTTCTTCAATCACCCGCTAGTGCTGTTGGGGAGGATTTAAACTAATATGGCAGGGGGATGGGAACCAATGCAGGGAGACAGAGGGAAACAAAAAGGAGCCAAAAGCAAAAGACAGAAAGGAGATGAGGAAAAGTGTAGGGCAGAGAAACCCAAGGCAAAGAACAAAAAGGGCCACTGTACAGCAAAATTCTAAAAGGACAAAGGGTGTTAATAAAACAAGCCTGAAGGCTTTGTGTCTTAATGCAAGGAGTATCCGCAATAAGGTGGATGAATTAATTGTGCAAATAGATGTTAACAAATATGATGTGATTGGGATTACGGAGACGTGGCTCCAGGATGATCAGGGCTGGGAACTCAACATTCAGGGGTATTCAACATTCAGGAAGGATAGAATAAAAGGAAAAGGAGGTGGGGTAGCATTGCTGGTTAAAGAGGAGATTAATGCAATAGTTAGGAAAGACATTAGCTTGGATGATGTGGAATCTATATGGGTAGAGCTGCAGAACACCAAAGGGCAAAAAACGTTAGTAGGAGTTGTGTACAGACCTCCAAACAGTAATAGGGATGTTGGGGAGGGCATCAAACAGGAAATTAGGGGTGCATGCAATAAAGGTGTAGCAGTTATAATGGGTGACTTTAATATGCACATAGATTGGGCTAGCCAAACTGGAAGCAATACGGTGGAGGAGGATTTCCTGGAGTGCATAAGGGATGGTTTTCTAGACCAATATGTTGAGGAACCAACTAGGGGGGAGGCCATCTTAGACTGGGTGTTGTGTAATGAGAGAGGATTAATTAGCAATCTCATTGTGCGAGGCCCCTTGGGGAAGAGTGACCATAATATGGTGGAATTCTGCATTAGGATGGAGAATGAAACAGTAATTTCAGAGACCATGGTCCAGAACTTAAAGAAGGGTAACTTTGAAGGTATGAGGCGTGAATTGGCTAGGATAGATTGGCGAATGATACTTAGGGGGTTGACTGTGGATGGGCAATGGCAGACATTTAGAGACCGCATGGATGAAGTACAACAATTGTACATTCCTGTCTGGCGTAAAAATAAAAAGGGGAAGGTGGCTCAACCGTGGCTATCTAGGGAAATCAGGGATAGTATTAAAGCCAAGGAAGTGGCATACAAATTGGCCAGAAATAGCAGCGAACCTGGGGACTGGGAGAAATTTAGAACTCAGCAGAGGAGGACAAAGGGTTTGATTAGGACAGGGAAAATGGAGTATGAGAAGAAGCTTGCAGGGAACATTAAGGCGGATTGCAAAAGTTTCTATAGGTATGTAAAGAGAAAAAGGTTGGTGAAGACAAACGTAGGTCCCCTGCAGTCAGAATCAGGGGAAGTCATAACGGGGAGCAAAGAAATGGCGGATCAATTGAACAAGTACTTTGGTTCGGTATTCACTAAGGAGGATACAAACAACCTTCCGGATATAAAAGGGGTCAGAGGGTCTAGTAAGGAAGAGGAACTGAGGGAAATCTTTATTAGTCGGGAAATTGTGTTGGGAAATTGATGGGATTGAAGGCAGATAAATCCCCAGGGCCTGATGGCCTGCATCCTAGAGTACTTAAGGAGGTGGCCTTGGAAATAGCGGATGCATTGACAGTCATTTTCCAACATTCCATTGACTCTGGATCAGTTCCTATGGAGTGGAGGGTAGCCAATGTAACCCCACTTTTTAAAAAAGGAGGGAGAGAGAAAACAGGGAATTATAGACCGGTCAGCCTGACCTCAGTAGTGGGTAAAATGATGGAATCAATTATTAAGGATGTCATAGCAGTGCATCTGGAAAATGGTGACATGATAGGTCCAAGTCAGCATGGATTTGTGAAAGGGAAATCATGCTTGACAAATCTTCTGGAATTTTTTGAGGATGTTTCCAGTAAAGTGGACAAAGGAGAACCAGTTGATGTGGTATATTTGGACTTTCAGAAGGCTTTCGACAAGGTCCCACACAAGAGATTAATGTGCAAAGTTAAAGCACATGGGATTGGGGGTAGTGTGCTGACGTGGATTGAGAACTGGTTGTCAGACAGGAAGCAAAGAGTAGGAGTAAACGGGTACTTTTCAGAATGGCAGGCAGTGACTAGTGGAGTGCCGCAAGGTTCTGTGCTGGGGCCCCAGCTGTTTACATTGTACATTAATGATTTAGACGAGGGGATTAAATGCAGTATCTCCAAATTTGCGGATGATACTAAGTTGGGTGGCAGTGTGAGCTGCGAGGAGGATGCTATTAGGCTGCAGAGTGACTTGGATAGGTTAGGTGAGTGGGCAAATGCATGGCAGATGAAGTATAATGTGGATAAATGTGAGGTTATCCACTTTGGTGGTAAAAACAGAGAGACAGACTATTATCTGAATGGTGACAGATTAGGAAAAGGGAAGGTGCAACGAGACCTGGGTGTCATGGTACATCAGTCATTGAAGGTTGGCATGCAGGTACAGCAGGCGGTTAAGAAAGCAAATGGCATGTTGGCCTTCATAGCGAGGGGATTTGAATACAGGGGCAGGGAGGTGTTGCTACAGTTGTACAGGGCCTTGGTGAGGCCACACCTGGAGTATTGTGTACAGTTTTGGTCTCCTAACTTGAGGAAGGACATTCTTGCTATTGAGGGAGTGCAGCGAAGGTTCACCAGACTGATTCCCGGGATGGCGGGACTGACCTATCAAGAAAGATTGGATCAATTGGGCTTGTATTCACTGGAGTTCAGAAGAATGAGAGGGGACCTCATAGAAACGTTTAAAATTCTGACGGGTTTAGACAGGTTAGATGCAGAAAGAATGTTCCCAATGTTGGGGAAGTCCATAACCAGGGGTCACAGTCTGAGGATAAGGGGTAAGCCATTTAGGACCGAGATGAGGAGAAACTTCTTCACCCAGAGAGTGGTGAACCTGTGGAATTCTCTACCACAGAAAGTAGTTGAGGCCAATTCACTAAATATATTCAAAAGGGAGTTAGATGAAGTCCTTACTACTCGGGGGATCAAGGGTTATGGCGAGAAAGCAGGAAGGGGGTACTGAAGTTTCATGTTCAGCCATGAACTCATTGAATGGCGGTGCAGGCTAGAAGGGCTGAATGGCCTGCTCCTGCACCTATTTTCTATGTTTCTATGTTTCTATGTTTCTATGTAACCTGTTCCTCAATCACCCTCTAAACAGTCCCTCAATCACCCTCTAAGCTGTCCCTCAATCACCCTCTAACCTGTTCTTCAATCACTCTCTAACCTGTTCTTCAATCACCCTCTAACCTGTTCTTCAATCACCCTCGAACCTGTTCCTCAATCACCCTCTAACCTGTTCTTCAATCACCCTCTAACCTGTTCTTCAATCATCCTCTAACCTGTCCCTCAATCACCCTCTAACCTGTTCTTCAATCACCCTCTAACCTGTCCCTCAATCACCCTCTAAGCTGTCCCTCAATCACCCTCTAACCTGTTCTTCAATCACCCTCTAACCTGTTCTTCAATCACCCTCTAACCTGTTCTTCAATCACCCTCTAACCTGTTCTTCAATCACCCGCTAACCTGTTCCTCAATCACCCTCTAACCTGTTCTTCAATCACCCTCTAACCTGTTCTTCAATCAACATCTCACCTGTTCTTCAATCACCCTCTAACATGTCCCTCAATTTCCCTCTAAGCTGTTCTTCAATCATCCTCTATCCTGTTCTTCAATCACCCTCTAACCTGTTCTTCAATCACTCTCTAACCTGTTCTTCAATCACCCTCTAACCTCTTCTTCAATCACCCTCTAACCTGTTCTTCAATCACCCTCTAACCTGTTCTTCAATCAACATCTAACCTGTTCTTCAATCACCCTCGAACATGTCCCTCAATCTCCCTCTAACCTGTTCTTCAATCATCCTCTATCCTGTTCTACAATCACCCGCTAACCTGTTCCTCAATCACCCTCTAAACTGTCCCTCAATCACCCTCTAAGCTGTCCCTCAATCACCCTCTAACCTGTTCTTCAATCACCCTCTAACCTGTTCTTCAATCACCCTCTAACCTGTTCTTCAATCACTCTCTAACCTGTTCTTCAATCACCCTCTAATCTGTTCTTCAATCACCCTCTAACCTGTTCTTCAATCACCCTCTAACCTGTTCTTCAATCACCCTTTAACCTGTTCTTCAATCACCCTCTAACCTGTTCCGCAATCACCCTCTAACCTGTCCCTCAATCACCCTCTAACCTGATCTTCAATCACCCTCTAACCTGTCCCTCAATCACCCTCTAACCTGTTCATCAATCACCCTCTAACCTGTCCCTCAATCACCCTCTAAGCTGTCCGTCAATCACCCTCTAACCTGTTCTTCAATCACCCTCTAACCTGTTCTTCATTCACCCTCTAACCTGTTCTTCAATCACTCTCTAACCTGTTCTTCAATCACCCTCTAACCTGTTCCTCAATCACCCTCTAACGTGTCCCTCAATCACCCTCTAAACTGTTCTTCAATCACCCTCTAACCTGTCCCTCAATCATCCTCTAACCTGTTCTTCAATCACCCTCTAACCTGTTCCTCAATCACCCTCTCAACTGTCCCTCAATAACCCTCTAGCCTGTTCTTCAATCACCCTCTAACCTGTTCTTCAATTACCCTCTAACCTGTTCTTCAATCACTCTCTAACCTGTTCTTCAATCACCCTCTAACCTGTTCCTCAATCACCCTCTAAACTGTCCCTCAATCACCCTCTGACCTGTTCTTTAATCATCCTCTAACCTGTTCTTCAATCACCCTATAACCTGTTCCTCAATCACCCTCTAAACTGTCCCTCAATAACCCTCTAGCCTGTTCTTCAATCACCCTCTAACCTGTTCTTCAATTACCCTCTAACCTGTTCTTCAATCACCCTCTAACCTGTTCTTCAATTACCCTCTAACCTGTTCTTCAATCACTCTCTAACCTGTTATTCAATCACCCTCTAACCTGTTCTTCAATCACCCTCTAACCTGTCCTTCAATCACCCTCTAACCTGCTCCTCAATCACCCTCTAACCTGTCCCTCAATCACCCTCTAACCTGTTCTTCAATCACCCTCTAACCTGTCCCTCAATCACCCTCTAACCTCTTCTTCAATCCCCCTCTAACCTGTTACTCAATCACCCTCCAAACTGTTTCTCAATCACCCTCTAACCTGTTATTCAATCACCCTCTAACCTGTTCTTCAATCACCCTCTAACCTGTCCCTCAATCTCCCTCTAACCTTTTCTTCAATCACCCTCTAACCTGTTACTCAATCACCCTCTAAATTGTTTCGCAATCACCCTCTAACCTGTTCTTCAATCACCCTCTAACCTGTTCTTCAATCACCCTCTAACCTGTCCTTCAATCACCCACTGACCTGTTCTTCAATCACCCTCTAACCTGTCCTTCAATCACCCTCTAACGTGTCCCTCAATCACCCTCTAACCTGTTCTTGAATCACCCTCTAACCTGTCCCTCAATCACCCTCCAACCTGTTCTTCAATCACCCTCTAACCTGTCCCTCAATCACCCTCAAACTGTCCTTCAATCACCCTCTAACCTGTCCCCCAATCACCCTCTAACCTGTTCTTCAATCACCCTCTAACCTGTTCTTCAATCACCCTCTAACCTGTCACTCAATCACCCTCTAAGCTGTGCCTCAATTACCCTCTAACCTGTTCTTCAATCACCCTCTAACCTGTTCTTCAATCACCCTCTAACCTGTTCTTCAATCACTCTCTAACCTGTTCTTCAATCACCCTCTAATCTGTTGTTCAATCACCCTCTAACCTGTTCTTCAATCAACATCTAACCTGTTCTTCAATCACCTTCAAACATGTCCCTCAATCTCCCTCTAACCTGTTCTTCAATCATCCTCTATCCTGTTCTTCAATCACCCGCTAACCTGTTCCTCAATCACCTTCTAAACTGTCCCTCAATCACCCTCGAAGCTGTCCCTCAATCACCCTCTAACCTTTTCTTCAATCACCCTCTAACCTGTTCTTCAACCACCCTCTAACCTGTTCTTCAATCACTCTCTAACCTGTTCTTCAATCATCCTCTATCCTGTTCTTCAATCACCCGCTAACCTGTTCCTCATCAACCTCTAAGCTGTCCCTCAATCACCCTCTAAGCTGTCCCTCAATCACCGTCAAACCTGTTCTTCAATCACTCTCTAACCTGTTCTTCAATCACCCTCTAACCTGTTCTTCAATCACCCTCTAACCTGTCCCTCAATCACCCTCTAACCTGTCCCTCAATCACCCTCTAACCTGTTCTTCAATCACCCTCTAACCTGTTCTTCAATCACCCTCTAACCTGTTCTTCAATCACCCTCTAACCTGTTCTTCAATTACCCTCTAACCTGTTCTTCAATCACTCTCTAACCTGTTCTTCAATCACCCTCTAACCTGTTCCTCAATCACCCTCTAAACTGTCCCTCAATCACCCTCTGACCTGTTCTTTAATCATCCTCTAACCTGTTCTTCAATCACCCTCTAACCTGTTCCTCAATCACCCTCTAAACTGTCCCTCAATAACCCTCTAGCCTGTTCTTCAATCACCCTCTAACCTGTTCTTCAATTACCCTCTAACCTGTTCTTCAATCACCCTCTAACCTGTTCTTCAATTACCCTCAAACCTGTTCTTCAATCACTCTCTAACCTGTTCCTCAATCACCCTCTAAACTATCCCTCAATCACTCTCTAAGCTGTCCCTCAATCACCCTCTAACCTGTTCTTCAATCACCCTCTAACCTGTTCTTCAATCACCCTCTAACCTGTTCTTCAATCACTCTCTAACCTGTTCTTCAATCACCCTCTAATCTGTTCTTCAATCACCCTCTAACCTGTTCTTCAATCACCCTCTAACCTGTTCTTCAATCACCCTCTAACCTGTTCTTCAATCACCCTCTAACCTGTTCCGCAATCACCCTCTAACCTGTCCCTCAATCACCCTCTAACCTGTTCTTCAATCACCCTCTAACCTGTCCCTCAATCACCCTCTAACCTGTTCTTCAATCACCCTCTAACCTGTCCCTCAATCACCCTCTAAGCTGTCCCTCAATCACCCTCTAACCTGTTCTTCAATCACCCTCTAACCTGTTCTTCATGCACCCTCTAACCTGTTCTTCAATCACTCTCTAACCTGTTCTTCAATCACCCTCTAACCTGTTCCTCAATCACCCTCTAACGTGTCCCTCAATCACCCTCTAAACTGTTCTTCAATCACCCTCTAACCTGTCCCTCAATCATCCTCTAACCTGTTCTTCAATCACCCTCTAACCTGTTCCTCAATCACCCTCTCAACTGTCCCTCAATAACCCTCTAGCCTGTTCTTCAATCACCCTCTAACCTGTTCTTCAATTACCCTCTAACCTGTTCTTCAATCACTCTCTAACCTGTTCTTCAATCACCCTCTAACCTGTTCCTCAATCACCCTCTAAACTGTCCCTCAATCACCCTCTGACCTGTTCTTTAATCATCCTCTAACCTGTTCTTCAATCACCCTCTAACCTGTTCATCAATCACCCTCTAAACTGTCCCTCAATAACCCTCTAGCCTGTTCTTCAATCACCCTCTAACCTGTTCTTCAATTACCCTCTAACCTGTTCTTCAATCACCCTCTAACCTGTTCTTCAATTACCCTCTAACCTGTTCTTCAATCACTCTCTAACCTGTTATTCAATCACCCTCTAACCTGTTCTTCAATCACCCTCTAACCTGTCCTTCAATCACCCTCTAACCTGCTCCTCAATCACCCTCTAACCTGTCCCTCAATCACCCTCTAACCTGTTCTTCAATCACCCTCTAACCTGTCCCTCAATCACCCTCTAACCTCTTCTTCAATCCCCCTCTAACCTGTTACTCAATCACCCTCCAAACTGTTTCTCAATCACCCTCTAACCTGTTATTCAATCACCCTCTAACCTGTTCTTCAATCACCCTCTAACCTGTCCCTCAATCTCCCTCTAACCTTTTCTTCAATCACCCTCTAACCTGTTACTCAATCACCCTCTAAATTGTTTCGCAATCACCCTCTAACCTGTTCTTCAATCACCCTCTAACCTGTTCTTCAATCACCCTCTAACCTGTCCTTCAATCACCCACTGACCTGTTCTTCAATCACCCTCTAACCTGTCCTTCAATCACCCTCTAACGTGTCCCTCAATCACCCTCTAACCTGTTCTTGAATCACCCTCTAACCTGTCCCTCAATCACCCTCCAACCTGTTCTTCAATCACCCTCTAACCTGTCCCTCAATCACCCTCTAACCTGTCCTTCAATCACCCTCTAACCTGTCCCTCAATCACCCTCTAACCTGTTCTTCAATCACCCTCTAACCTGTTCTTCAATCACCCTCTAACCTGTCACTCAATCACCCTCTAAGCTGTGCCTCAATTACCCTCTAACCTGTTCTTCAATCACCCTCTAACCTGTTCTTCAATCACCCTCTAACCTGTTCTTCAATCACTCTCTAACCTGTTCTTCAATCACCCTCTAATCTGTTGTTCAATCACCCTCTAACCTGTTCTTCAATCAACATCTAACCTGTTCTTCAATCACCCTCTAACATGTCCCTCAATCTCCCTCTAACCTGTTCTTCAATCATCCTCTATCCTGTTCTTCAATCACCCGCTAACCTGTTCCTCAATCACCTTCTAAACTGTCCCTCAATCACCCTCGAAGCTGTCCCTCAATCACCCTCTAACCTTTTCTTCAATCACCCTCTAACCTGTTCCTCAACCACCCTCTAACCTGTTCTTCAATCACTCTCTAACCTGTTCTTCAATCATCCTCTATCCTGTTCTTCAATCACCCGCTAACCTGTTCCTCATCAACCTCTAAGCTGTCCCTCAATCACCCTCTAAGCTGTCCCTCAATCACCCTCAAACCTGTTCTTCAATCGCTCTCTAACCTGTTCTTCAATCACCCTCTAACCTGTTCTTCAATCACCCTCGAACCTGTTCCTCAATCACCCTCTAACCTGTCCCTCAATCACCCTCTAACCTGTTCTTCAATCACCCTCTAACCTGTCCCTCAATCACCTTCTAACCTGTTCTTCAATCACCCTCTAACCTGTCCCTCAATCACCCTCTAAGCTGTCCCTTAATCACCCTCTAACCTGTTCTTCAATCACCCTCTAACCTGTTCTTCAATCACCCTCTAACCTGTTCTTCAATCACCCTCTAACCTGTTCTTCAATTACCCTCTAACCTGTTCTTCAATCACTCTCTAACCTGTTCTTCAATCACCCTCTAACCTGTTCCTCAATCACCCTCTAAACTGTCCCTCAATCACCCTCTGACCTGTTCTTTAATCATCCTCTATCCTGTTCTTCAATCACCCTCTAACCTGTTCCTCAATCACCCTCTAAACTGTCCCTCAATAACCCTCTAGCCTGTTCTTCAATCACCCTCTAACCTATTCTTCAATTACCCTCTAACCTGTTCTTCAATCACCCTCTAACCTGTTCTTCAATCACTCTCTAACCTGTTATTCAATCACCCTCTAACCTGTTCTTCAATCACCCTCTAACCTATTCTTCAATTACCCTCTAACCTGTTCTTCAATCACCCTCTAACCTGTTCTTCAATCACTCTCTAACCTGTTATTCAATCACCCTCTAACCTGTTCTTCAATCACCCTCTAACCTGTCCTTCAATCACCCTCTAACCTGCTCCTCAATCACCCTCTAACCTGTCCCTCAATCACCCTCTAACCTGTTCTTCAATCACCCTCTAACCTGTCCCTCAATCACCCTCTAACCTGTTCTTCAATCACTCTCTAACCTGTTATTCAATCACCCTCTAACCTGTTCTTCAATCACCCTCTAACCTGTCTCTCAATCACCCTCTAACCTGTCCTTCAATCCCCCTCTAACCTGTTACTCAATCACCCTCCAAACTGTTTCTCAATCACCCTCTAACCTGTTATTCAATCACCCTCTAACCTGTTCTTCAATCACCCTCTAACCTGTCCCTCAATCTCCCTCTAACCTTTTCTTCAATCACCCATAACCTGTTACTCAATCACCCTCTAAATTGTTTCGCAATCACCCTCTAACCTGTTCTTCAATCACCCTCTAACCTGTTCTTCAATCACCCTCGAACCTGTTCTTCAATCATCCTCTATCCTGTTCTTCAATCACCCGCTAACCTGTTCCTCAATCACCTTCTAAACTGTCCCTCAATCACCCTCGAAGCTGTCCCTCAATCACCCTCTAACCTTTTCTTCAATCACCCTCTAACCTGTTCTTCAACCACCCTCTAACCTGTTCTTCAATCACTCTCTAACCTGTTCTTTAATCATCCTCTATCCTGTTCTTCAATCACCCGCTAACCTGTTCCTCAATCAACCTCTAAGCTGTCCCTCAATCACCCTCTAAGCTGTCCCTCAATCACCCTCTAACCTGTTCTTCAATCACTCTCTAACCTGTTCTTCAATCACCCTCTAACCTGTTCTTCAATCACCCTCGAACCTGTTCTTCAATCACCCTCTAACCTGTCCCTCAATCACCCTCTAACCTGTTCTTCAATCACCCTCTAACCTGTCCCTCAATCACCTTCTAACCTGTTCTTCAATCACCCTCTAACCTGTCCCTCAATCACCCTCTAAGCTGTCCCTTAATCACCCTCTAACCTGTTCTTCAATCACCCTCTAACCTGTT